>NC_037676.1:95365069-95558871 GCF_003255815.1 Theropithecus gelada
GGAGTCTCGCGCTGTCGCCCAGGCTGGAGTGCAGTGGCCGGATCTCAGCTCACTGCAAGCTCCGCCTCCCGGGTTCACGCCATTCTCTGGCCTCAGCCTCCCGAGTAGCTGGGACTACAGGCGCTGCCACCTCGCCCGGCTATTTTTTGTATTTCTTAGTAGAGACGGGGTTTCACCGTGTTAGCCAGGATGGTCTCGATCTCCTGACCTCGTGATCCGCCCATCTCGGCCTCCCAAAGTGCTGGGATTACAGGCTTGAGCCACCACGCCCGGCCCCAATTTATTTTATGGTCATTTATCTACTCATGTTTTCTACTTCTTGGATTGCCTTTATTAATTTAAATTGTGCTAGAAAAGCATTCATTTGAAATGAAATTCATTTCAAATTTCCTTTGTTGCAATTTGAAAGTTTTTCAAATTTGTTGCAATTTGAAAGTTTTTCAAATTTGTTGCAATTTGAAAGGTTTTCAAATTTGTTGCAATTTGAAATTACAAGTGTTGTAATTTTTTTCTCTTACAAATATTTTATTGTATCCCTATCTGTGATTATATTTTCATTCATATTCGATTCACATGTGTTTTTGCTCTTGTTACTTTGTCTTCAATCATTAAAAAATTTATCTATTTTATTGGTCTTCCCAAAGAATTGACTTTCTGTTTTTTAACTTTTATTAAGCTTAGCCTATTTTTTTATTATTTAACTTTCTTTGTTTAGTTTATTGATTATTTTTCTTTATTTTTGTTTTCTTTTATTAATATTAGTGGGGTCTTAAACTTATAAAATTTTCTCTCAGAAGAACATTTAGCTTTGTTATAAGATTGCATATCAAATGCTGTCCTTTTCATTGTCTTCTAGTTTGTAATTTCAGTTTTCATTTCAAAAATATTTCATAATTACTCATTATAATGAATAAGAGTTATTCTAAGTGAAGAAATATTTGATCAGCATTTTATTGTTCATCTCCTGTCATAGAATGTGATCTGTAACATTTCACTTCTTTGAAATTGTTAAGGTTCTCTTTGTGTCTAGTCCAGTTAAGATCAATGATTTCTAAATGTGCCAGGAACACATAAAGAACATATGTAAAATTTTATAAATAATATACTCAGTACTATATGTGTTTATATGCATCTATGTTTGTGGGAATGAGCTTTGTTATGTATGTCTCTACTATTTTGTATAAAATTACATTCTTTTTGTTTTTCATATTTGATTTTTAAGCATAATAAATAGAGGAAATTCCCCAATTTAACATGTCCAATTCATGTCAAACAAGGATGGGTGTTCAAGCCCCTTGGACCTTGCTCTAGACGCAGAACTAAAGAAAAGAAACCAGTAGACATAAGCAGATGGAGGCAAATGGGGCAGCAGGGCCACTAAAGGCATGTGGGGTGCTTCTTTGTTACACTTGAAGACTGTTTTATCAGGACCAACAGTACTGGGTTCCTTTGCAGTCACTTCCTTTTCACTAATGATGAGGCCCAGGTGAATGACATCTGAGTATTCTGTGAGATCTTAAGGGAGACATGGGAGGAGAGCAGCTGCATTTCATATGGCAGCAGCATCAAATCCTTGTTAGCTTTGTCATTCTATTTGTTCTCATGCTTCTCATTATGTTTGATGACTAGGCACTTTGTGGCCACAATGTAGCCCCATTGTGGCGTCCTTTGAAGTTCCTGGGTTTTGATGAGCTGCTGTTGTTGGTTGTCTAGCCATACATGCAGGTCAGGGTGCAATAGAACAATCACACCCACCTATTGGATATTGCCACCATCTCAACCCTCTCATCCAAGATTTCCTTCATGGGCTTGGATGCTCAAAGCTTGACTTTCCTTTCTTCCATTATCTTTTCCTTCTCATCCTCAGAAAACTCCAGCCTACCTCAGCGAGCTCTTCTTATTGAGCTACTGAAGGCAATGCTCATTCAAAGACCCAGTCATTTCATTATCTGAAAGTATAGCTTTCACACATTTCAGAGTCAGAGCTTCCTCCTGATTTTTCCTTTCACCAGTGATGGCTCTCCTTTATACAAGGCACATTCAGAGAGAAGTCATTTCATCCACAGATGAGAAAGTAGTCTAGCAACTCAGAAGGGAGTCATTGATTAGTCGATCTTCATGGATTCTCAGCTTCAGACTTGGAAAATGCCTTGTAAATTCTCAAGATTGTATTTTCCCATTTCAGAGAAGAGTTCAAAGCACTTCTTGACAATATACTTGTGAATGACATTAAAGGTTTTACTCTCTGAACCATTTTTGGATTCCCTGGATAAAGTAAAGTTTGGTGGTTTTCTTCTTGTTCTTAAAGAGATCAATGTGAGAAATTTGCTTCCACTTAAGATACAGAAAGCCACACCTACCTTATCAATGAGAAAAAGCCCAATAATCTCCAAAATCATAACTTCCCTTAAGACTATTAGAAAATTGTGTGCAAATGAACTAAATCTCTAAGAGTGACAAGCTTCTTCAAGGAGAGATGAACATACTAAACTCATCCTTGGCAGACCATGAGAGGAAGAGGTAGAATTCACCATTTTAGTGAATTCTTATAGGTCAAGTGTGAGCCAATGTAACAATTTAGAATCCCTTTAGAAGCTCTAGATACAAAGGGAGTCGATGCTTACACATCAGCTCTTTAACATGGGCTTCTACCAGTTGATCATAAGAATAACTGGGGCTGGGCACTGTGGCTCACACCTACAATCCCAGCACTTTGGGAAGCTGGAGTAGGAAAATCACTTGAGGTCAGAGGTTCAAGACCAGCCTGGTTAATATAGTGGGACCCTGTCTCTACAAAACAAATTCAAAAATTAGAAAGATGTGGTAGTGCACACTTGTGGTCCCAGCTACTTGAGAGGCTGAGGTGAGAGGATCACTTGAGCCTGGGATGGGGAGGTTGCAGTGAGCCTTTATCACACCATTGCACTTCAGCCTGGCTGACTGAGCAAAACCCTGTCTCAAAATAATAATAATAATTGAGAGCATTGCAAGAGACTCTGAGGAGTCCTTTCAGTGGCACAGAGGCATGAAACTCTGCTTGTACCCTTCTCTGACTTACACAAAGCAAAAGCCATCCACTGCTGGGACAGAAACAGGAAACTTTCCTGCCCCCAGGACCCAGGCAATGCTCCTGAGGGAGTGGAGGAAAAACGGAAGTTGCCTCTGGAAGAGGAGGAAGAGCAAAGATGCTCTGCTCCTGAGGGAGAGGTGGAAGCAAAACCCTCTACCTCTGAGGACAGGGGAGGAAGATCTTCCTGCCTCTACTAGGAGCATTGTACTAGTAACAAACAATATCAGTCTACCACTGGACAGTGCCAGGCAAAGCTACAATAGCACCAGGAGGGGTGAGGGACAAAGGTCATCTGCTCATGGGAGAGGGGAGGAGTCCAAGCTCCTGCACTGATACAAGCAGGGGTCTGAGAGAAAGCCAGGATACTCTCTCAGGCCCAAGACTCCACATAGAGATGACAAGAGTTTGGCTGCCACAAGGGGAGGTGTAGGAATGCTGTTAAAGTCACATCTCTGAGGACAAGAAGCACAGGGCCAGCCTGAGGCTGAGGCAGGATCAGGAGAAATGAGAACTCCAAGAGCTTTCTATTTATTGCGAGACCATGAAGACAGACTCCTCTGTGGGGCAGGTGAGTGGGGTCTGCTGAAAGCTGAGAGTGAAACAGAAAACTGAGTAAAACCTCTGGCACCCTAGAACCCTCAGTAAGCCAAAGAAGAGCACCCATTGTTGGAAGAATTTGAAGTCCTGGTGCACTGAAATGGTGACAGCAATGACAAAATTCCAAACTAGTTCAACTAATGAAGAGATTGACTCATCTACTCATATTAACAGCCAGTCAGGAGAATTGAGATTTATTTCTTTCAATTTCCACTCTTCTTTCATACACTCCAATCAAAGAGGTCGAAAGGAACCTATGAAGAGAAGCCATCAATACCCTGAATTCTAGGATCTTCTAAGAGACCTATTTGATTTTCTACTGGTCTTGTCAGTCATTGGTAAGGCCGTTGGATCACTGGTAAGGCTCCTGGATCATGTCATCTGGGTTTCTGGTGCAAATGAACTGAGTTTTATTCAGCTTTCCCCAATCAACATATTTCTTTTTAATCTACTTTGTTTTCCTTCCTTTGTGCTTGTCACCGTCATCTTCCATATCTGAATCTCAGACTTATCCCAATCATTCTTTCCTAGCTCACCTTATTCTTTCTTATTCATCTCATCTGCCTCCTCATAGCTGGTTTTCCTCTTTCATTTCTTCTCCAAAGGAAATGCAATGCGAAGGTCAATGAAATGAGGGTGCATCTTCACTGCTTCCTGACAAGCCTCCTTCTAGGTATTCAGTCTAGTTTTCTTGATGATAAAGATCACTTTGATACACAGGCTAATAAGTTCATTGTAGTCAGAACAGACTGTGAAGGAGTCCCCAGCAGAAAACACCCAGATATGCTGCTCATTTTCAGTGCTTAGTGAGCACAACTTTCTGCCATCAGGTAGGCAGAATAAAAGCCAACACTATCCCATCCAATCCTGGAGATATCTGCACCGGTGCGCAAAGCCTCCCTGAAACCTTGGCAATAGTTTATGAACTATTATGATGGTATTACCCTTGATCATGCCAATTCCCGTGTCTGCAAGAGTTAGAATCAGTTTGGGAGATCGAGAACAATGTCTACCTTTAGCTCTTTAAGACTAGCCATCTAACTTGGAACTGTCTATTAGGCTTTCGTGACAAATCTTTTCCAGCATATCAGAAACGACAGAGGTTTGTTATTTTCCTTGTTGGAGTAAGAGATATTGATGATAAAAGACTAGGCAAACTTCTTGGGAGGCAAAGGTTTCCACTTAATCCTCTCCATGGTACACTTTCTCGGGCAGTTGGAAAAAGGGCAGAAAGAACCAGAAAGAAACCACAAAGACTATTCCTGTTTCTCCTTGTGTGGATGGCACAGGACTGACTAAAGAGCCCTTAGTTATTTTTGTACACTAACTGTGCAATTTTGAAAGAGGTATTTTAAAATTCTCCTTGAAAATTTAGTGCATTGTCTTCTTTTTCATAGTTTCAGCTAATATTGTATCGTGTATACAGGTTTACAGTTTTCATAAATTATGCCTTTTACTATCACATAGTATTTCTCTCTGTTCTGTCTTACTGAGTTTAACTTTAAATTCCACTTTCTATATTTATACTTCCCTGACATCTCTTCTTTTGTCTATACATCCCTAGTGTCTATCTGCTTACTCCATTTTTTCAACATCTTAAAAATTTATTTGTTTGAAATGTGTTTTATTTTTTAAAAATCATATAATCTTTTTTCCTCCAAGGCTGACCACTGCTGCACTAATAGAAAAAATCCAGTCCATTAATATTTAGAGGAACAATTTACATAATTGTTTTTATTATTTTCATTTTTTATGCATGCTTACCATTTAATTTACTTTATTGTTTCTTCTTTTTCCTTTTTCTTATTTTTTACTAGTTTGCTTATTCCAGTTTTAACCTTTGTTAATTTAGAAGTCCTGGTCCTTCTCTTTCTTCCCATTCTTGACACTCAATCCAATATATATTTTTATAATATTACATCAAACCAGATACCACCTCTGACCTTATACTATTCTATTTACTCACTGCCTTATTGCTCCAATTCCTGTCAAAATAAATCCCTTAGGACACTTTTGTGTCCTACAAACTCCTTGGCTGGACAGAGTTTAGAACTTTTATTCTAGAGTACTGTTGATTTTCCATTACAATATGTTCCTTCTCTTTAAAAAAAAAAACTGTATTTATTAGTTATGTTACTAATTCACAGTATTATTACATATATTCACTAAACTATTTCTACTGAAAGATTTATTGCTCATTGCATTTTTCCTTGCTATTCTACTTTTATGTAGGGGTCTGGTTTATAATTCATTCTTTATTTGTTAGGGAAGAGTTTTTCTCACATGGATCATCTATATTTTCTCGGTCCTTGCATATCCATAATGTCATTTTTTTATGTCTTGATCTGAGATTTATATCTTTGCTAGGTATAGAATTTTCTGATTACTCTCATTATCTTAATGCATGTTATCCCACTATTCCTTTGTTATCAGTGCTATTAATAAGTAGTTCAATGTCACTCTGATTCTTCATCCTTTAGTTTTTAACTTATTCTTTCTGGTTATGAGCTTGTGCATTTTTCTCCTTATTGTTAGAATTCAGGAATCTTGCCAGAATATGTGTGTTTTTATTCCCCATCCACCCTGACTGGTATTCAGTGAGGCTTTTCAATCTTTAGGCTCTTTGTTATTAAAACCAAGGAATTTTTCCATTTTTCTTCTGTTAACTTATACTAGGTCTTCTGCATTTATCCTATGAGATTTTTATCATTTATCTTATTTTTTCACATCTTATTTTCACTCTGTGTTTGAGGTAGTTTTACCCTTCTCTTCCATATCACTGATTTGGTTCACAACAGTGATCATCTTCCCTCAAGTCAGCTACTAATAGTTTTTTAATTCAAAAATTATCTATGTTTCTTCCAGAAAGTCATACATATGTTATAATTGACTCCTCTTAAAGGGACTTAGTATTTTCTTTGTTGAAATTGATGAACACAGTTATGTGTCACATCTTACAGCTCTAGTTCACAGGGGCCATCTGTTCTAAGGGTTCTGCTTCATTCCTGTAGCATTATCAATGTTTTTATTCACCTACTCATGATTTTTATTCAACTTTAGTAGCTACATCAGGTTTCCTGGGATAGTCATGTGATGGAAATTCTAAGAACAATAGAAGAGACATAATGGCTTCTTGTGAGAAAGTGTCATGTAACTACCAATTGTCAGGTCTCTGTTGAGGCACTAGAGGGAGGTCGCTCTGATCTTCATTCTCACCAGTTTAGAATGCCATTTTTTTAGAACCTCCCAGAGTGAGATTTTATCAATGTAAATAAAATGATTTTGACTTTCTTAATTAAAATATTTCAATGACTTTTGATTGTACTTGGAATTAAATCTAAACTTTTTTTTTTTGTGGTCTGCAAGATTTGCATAATTTTGTGCTACTTCTCTGGCACCACACTTGGTCCAAGTCTTCCATTCTGTTTTCTATTCTTTCAAAATAGTTTAAATTCTCTGGTCTCTCAATGGTACTTTTATTTTCCAATGTTCTCATGGCATTTTAATTTTATGTATTTTAGTTTTTCCAATAAATTCAAAAAGTTAAATTTAATTGTTCAGTCTACTGCATTGAACCATAAATCAAGACATGTAAGCAAAATTGTGTGTAATATCTGATAGATTCCATAACAGTCATATGTGAGGAATAGTGTTGAGCATTAAGGAGCAAGTGGCTATAGGTATGTGAATTGAATAGTTGTTAAGAAAATGGCTAGTAAAGGAAGGACATGAACTCAGAGACTGTAATCACCTTGATATTTTAAACTATAATTCTTCTTTGAATATCTCAATACTGGTTATCTATTAATATTGAATGGCTATGTTTACATATTACATAGTGAAATAAGTGATCCAAACCCTTTCTAAATTCTAGGGAGCTTCTACTGTTTTATTATTACTAAAGGATTAGAGCTTGGGTAGATTGCTCTCCTTTTGGGAAGTATAATAAGGAGTCTTTGTAAGTGTGTATAGATAGTACCATGGTTAAGACTATCATAGATACTGAAAAATAGTTTACTCTTCAAAACAAATAAGAGAAATCTTAGCAAGCAGAAAAAAGTGTTGGTGGAGGAAGTAAAGAAATGGGAAAATCGGCCGGGCGCGGTGGCTCACGCCTGTAATCCCAGCACTTTGGGAGGCCGAGGCGGGCGGATCACAAGGTCAGGAGATCGAGACCATGGTGAAACCTCGTCTCTACTAAAAATACAAAAAATTAGCCGGGCGCGGTTGTGGGCGCCTGTAGTCCCAGCTACTCGGGAGGCTGAGGCAGGAGAATGGCGGGAACCCGGGAGGCAGAGCTTGCAGTGAGCTGAGATCCGGCCACTGCACTCCAGCCTGGGCGACAGAGCGAGACTCCGTCTCAAAAAAAAAAAAAAAAAAAAAAAAAAAAAAAAAAGGGAAAATCACCTCAGTGAGGTGGGTAGTAATCAATATACAGGCAGAGTGAGACCCATAGATATTCATATCTACTGAGAAATTCCTTGTGTTGAAGGTGACTAGATAGTTTATGATGACCAGTACTCAATCATACATTGTTTCTCTGTTAGTACTGGGTAGTAATTCTTTTCACTTCCTGAATGCTTTCAGTAGAATATGTTATAAATAAAAGCGTTTTACTGGTAATGTTCTAAGGAATGAATAGATTAGGCAGAGAGGAGCTGAGAGAGGAGGTCCACAGAAAGTGAGACAGTGGTGGCCACCAGGCACAATAAACATACTGGCACTAGGAATTCAGACTGTGCAAAGGAACAAGGAAATAAGTACTTCAGAAAATTTTCAAAAATATTATGGTTCTTGTTGGACTTTTTACAGTACATGTGAGATATTATTTGCATATTAGAAGAAAGCCTCAGAAGGCTAAAGGGCTTTGGACGTTAGGTTAAAAAGTACTTTGAGATATCTAGGTTACAAATTTATGTGTGTGTTTTGGGGGTGGGGTTGTTAAAGTGAACTGCACTGTGTCATCTTAAATGCAACTCAATTTCTGTACATACGTAGTCACCAATAGTGAGAACTGACATTTGTGATTTACTCTTAGATTCTGAAACATCAAAGAATATTTTCTTGACGTTGTAAGCTCTAGTGAGCAAATTTGAGGACACTGAAAAAGGCACTAGCACCTGCACATAGTGTACTTTGATATATATTTGTTGCATGAATCAATCAATGAATTAATCAGTGCATGAATAATTGAGTGAATGAATGAATTAATGAAAATGAACAAATGAATGAGCCAGAGGAACTGGATTAAGTTCTAACTTAACACCTTTGGGCTTTTTAAAATCCATAAATGTAAAGAATTTGAATATTAATTTTAAGTATCTTTCAAGTTCTAATAATAGAAAGTTTATTTTAAGATTTCAAACCATAAGACAACTCTTACAAAAATCAAACAAAGTGAAATTTAGAAGTGTTATGGTACTCATTAAACTAAATTTATTAATTACATTATTGATTTTCCTAATATTTACAGAAATAAGATATTTCTGTATGTATATGATTAGTATGAGAAACAAGAGCAATTATCAATACAAATGAAAACAATATAACTGCTCAGTCAGCCTCAAAGATAAACTTTTTTTCTGCTAAGAATTTAAAGACCCAATACAGTACTTGATCCTTAGTGAACTCTTAGTAAATGTTTGTAGGACAAATGAATGAATAATTAATGGTTACATTATATAATCAAATATTAAATATTTAGCTTAATATTGATACATTTTAACTCTCTTTTGTATTCATTTTAATTCTTTCCATTAATTTTCAGTGTTATAATAAAAAAGAGAGAAATGGAAATGGGTTTAAGCTTTAGTGTGAGGGATTTATATTTCATTTAAGAAAGACAATTTGGCAGAGAAGATTGTTTGATAATAGAACAGTTTACTGAAAGAAATTGGAAAATTTCTTAAGAGATTAGTGTTAGCACAGTACAAAGGCAGAAAATTAAATTAAGTCAATAGTTTCAAATGTATGCATTTTATATCTCATCAAAGACTCTGTGTAGAAACAAAACTCCCCCATTTGGTGAAAAGGGCAAGTATTTAATGTATAACATTAGATGAGTTGCAGGTAAGTATGTAATTACAGTAGCATTTTAGAAAATGAATTTTATTAATATCTCAAATAAAATGTTAATTTCATTAGTTTTTATTCATTTGAAAAGATAAAGGGGCTACCCTTGTTGCTATTTTAGGCATAAGGACAACAAAAATGAAATGACAACCTTAAGGGACTCACACTTTAGTGGCAAAGTCAGACAAGTAAGTCAACATTTCCAGGAGACCCTAACATTTTTAATATGTAAAGACCAGGGGACTCTGGGAGCAACAAAGAAAGAACACTTCAGAGGTTAGGAAATGATTTACAAAAATGTCTTTGAAGACCATTAGAAAACCTCTCAGATAGGAAAGGAAATATTTCTCTGATAGAAGGAGATGGACTTGTAGGACTCTCAGATTCTAAGTTGTAGGGGCATGAAAGAGCATGGTTTGTCCCAACACAAATGAATATTTACTTAGTGCCTACTATGTTCCAGATATCTGAGGTGCAGAATATACAGTGAAGAACAAACCAGATATTATCTCCAACTTCAGGTTGTTCCAGGCTAATATTTACAAAGATTTTGGTAACATTTAATAAAGTGTTTATTTGCCCTTGTTGAATACTAGCTATTGCTGTTTGTTAAACCTATGTTATAGTTCTAGTAGTGGCTTGTGTTTTTGTGTGCAAATGACATATTGGTTTTTGAATTTTTTTATTTTTAATGTTTTTATTGAAAACCCAACTGTTTCAATCTATTAGCTAAGGGCAGACTTGACTGTTGAATTTGAAACTTATAGCAAAGTTAAAAAACACTTAGTCTCTGAACATATATATTAATTACTCTAAGTTTTTAATCCATTTTACAGAAATTTGGTAAATAATTATCAAATGGAACATTCTGACTACTAGTTTAAACCAGATCACATTTTGTTAGAAATGGTGTATGAAGTCAGAAGGTCAGTGTCATCAACCAAGAAAACAGTGAATCTCCAAAAAATCATTTTCCTGACTCAATTTGTGGACTTCATTAGTTTAACTTTCTTCATCTTCTGATGCACAGGCCAGAACCGGAATTGTTGCTCCTGAGTGTTAAAATAATATAAATAACTTATTATTTTCATTGTTGACCAACATTTTGTTGTTCTTTTAATAAAGACTAATGGTTTATAGAGACATTGTTTGATCAATTCAAGTTGTATTTGATGAGAATAATTTTTTCTCCTTTTCCATTGGTTTGAACAGTAACTAAGTCTCCATCAAATTAAAAATGTATTATTCTACATATGTGAATTTGAAGTGAGTTATACTTGACAAAAACCCTTCCTACTTTCATTATTTCAGTTCTTAAAAACTTACTCAAATTCCCTCATTGAAGATTTTCTTTATTTTATTTTTTCTGAGCTCTACATATACTTTCAATTTCCATCATGGTCTCCATATTTACTCATTCTCAATGCTCTATTCGCTATTAAACAATTTTTAAAAATATATTTGTATTCAAAGTATCACAATTTACATCAAAATATAAAACAGGTAGTTAAAGCATAAAATTATCTTAATATATATTCAAAAATATTTTCATAGGATAGCATTCAAATTTCTAGTATGAAAGTTACAAGCCAAAATCATCAAAAGTAACTGTATCTGTATTAGTCCATTTTCATACTGCTGTGAAGAAATACCTGAGACTGGGTAATTTATAAAGAAAAAGAGCTTTAATGGACTCGCAGTTCTTCATGACTGGGGAGGCCTCACAATCATGGCAGAAGGTGAAGAAGGAGCAAAGGCACATCTTACATGGTGGCCAGCAAGAGAGTGAACTGCCCTTTGTAAAACCATCAGTTCTTATGAGACTAAATCACTATCATGAGAACAGCCTGGGAAAAACCTGTCCCCAGGATTCAATCACCTCCCACCAGGTCCCTCCCATGACTCATGGGGATTATGGGAGCTACAATTCAAGATGAGATTTGGGTGGGGGTTGGGAACACAACCAAACCATATTAATATCTCAAATAAGTTGTTAAGAACACACCATACAAAAATATATAAATTAAGGCAACTATAACATAAATTGTGGGAAAAAGGTAAAAGTCTAGAGTGTTTATATTCAACCAAAGTTAAGTTGTTATCAGCTTAATATAGACTATGATAACTACAAGATTCTTCATGTTTGCCTCATGGTAACCACAAAAAAATTACAGCACATATGCAAATGATAAGGAGAATTAATTCAAAACATAGCCCTACAGAAAAACCACCAAACCACAAAGGAAAAATAAAAGGCAGAAAGGAACAAAAGAGCTACAAAACAATCAGAAACAACACAATGGCAAAAGTAAGTCTTTACCTATCAATAATAACCTTGAATGTAAATGAATTAAATTCTACAATTACAAGATATAGAGGCTGGGTGTGGTGGCTTACTCCTGTAATCCCAGCACTTTGGGAGGCTGAGGTGGGCGGATCATGAGATCAGGAGATTGAGAACATCCTGGCTAACATGGTGAAACCAAGTCTCTACTAAAAATACAAAAAATTAGTCAGACGTGGTGGCAGGTGCCTGTAGTCCCAGCTACTGGAGAAGCTGAGGCAGGAGAATGGTGTGAATCTGGGAGGTGAAGCTTGCAGTGAGCTGAGATTGTGCCACTGCACTCCAAACTGGGCGACAGAGCAAGACTCCATCTCAAAAAAAAAAAAATAAAGAAATAAAGAAAAAGATATAGAGAGGCTACTATATGGTAAAAACAAAACAATACTCAAGTATATACTGCCTAGAAAAGACTCACTTCATCCATAAGGACACACATAGACTGAAAGTGAAGCTGTTGAAAAAGGTATTCGATGCAAATGGAAACCAAAAGTGAATGAAAGTAGCTAAATTTATACCGGATAAAATAGATTTTAAGTCAAAAATTATAAAAGGAGACAATGAAGGTCTTTATATAATGATAAAGGGATTAATTCAGCAAAATGATATAACAGTTATAAATGTATATGAGCCCAACATAAGAGCTCCCAAATACATAAAATAAATATTATTATATCTAAAGGGAGATATAGACTGTAATAGAAGAATAGTAGGGGACTTCAATATCCCACTTTCAAAAGTGGACAGGTCATCCAGACAGAAAATCAGTAAAGAATCATTGAATTTAAAGTGTAGCCTTGATCAAATGCACCTAACACATGTACAGAACATTTTGTCCATAGCTACAGAAAACACCTTCTTCTCAACTACTCATGGGCCATTCTCCAGGATAGATTATGTGTTAGGGCACAAAACAAGTCAACAAATGTCAGAAGATAGAGCTCATATTGATGATCTTTTCTGGCTGTAATGTTATAAAACTAGACTAAAAGTCAGAATTTCAGAAACTTTACAAGTACATGGAAATTAAGCAACATGTTCCTGAATAACCAAGGAGACAAAGAAGAAATTAAAAATAAAATTAAAACTTTTTTTCAGACAAAAGGAAATTGCAATACAGCCTACCAAACCCACAGAATACAGCAAAAGCAGTTATATGAAGAAAGTTTCTGCAATAAATACTTGCATAAAAAAGAAACATCTTAAATAAACAGCCGAACATTATACCTCAAGAAATTAGAAAAATAAGTAAAAACTAAACCCCATAAACTAAATGAATAAAAAAGGAAATATTAAATATCAGAGCAGAAATAAAGACTACAAAAACAATTTAAAAATCAGTGAAACAAAGAATGAGTTTTTTGAAGCAATAAAACTGACAAGCTTTTAGCTAGACTATCAAAAAAGAAAGAAGACTCAAAATCAGAGATTAAAACTAAACAACATTGCAACTGATATCACAGAAATATGAAGGATCATGAGAGTCTATTATGAACAATTATACACCAACAAAATAGATAACCTCACAAAAAATGAACAAAAGTATTGGACACATACATCTACCAAGATAGAATTATGAAAAAGTAGAAAATCTGAACAGACCAATAATGAATGAGGAAATTAAATTAGTAAAAAAAAAAAGTGTCTCATAAAAAAGAACTCGGCTGGGTGTAGTGGCTCAGACCTGTAATCCCAGCAGTTTGGGAAACCAAGGTTGGGGGATCACCTGAGGTCAGGATTTCGAGACCAGCCTGGCCAACATGGTGAAACCCCATCTCTACTAAAAACAAAAACACTAGCCAGGTATGGTGGGGGGAGCCTGTAATCCCAGCAACTTGTGAGACTGAGGCCAGAAAAATCACTTGAACCCAGAAGGCAGAGGTTGCAGTGACCCAAGATTGTACAGTCTGGTGACAAGAGCAGAACTCCATCTCAAAACAAAACAAACAAACAAACAAAAACTCATTAACTGAAAAGAAGAGAATACTTCCAAACTCATTCTACAAGGCCAGCATTACTCTCAAACCAAATCCAGACAAGGACACACAGAAAGGGAAACTACAGGTCAATATCCCTAATTAACATAGATGCAAAAATCCTCAACAAAATATTAGCAAACTGTATTTCTTAGAACCTTAAAAAGACTATTTACTATGATTATGTGGGTGTATCCATCCGTTTTCACACTGCTATAAAGAACTACCTGAGACTGGACTCTTTTATTAACTCACAGATCCACAGGCTGTACAGGAGGCATAGCTGGGTGGGGGCGTTGCTCAGGTAGCTTACAACCAATGATGGAAAGCAAAGGGGAAGCAAGCATGTTTTCTCACGGTTGGCAGGAGAGAGAGAGAGAGAGAGAGAGAGAGCAAAGGAGGAAGTGCTACTCACATTCAAACAAGCAGATCTCATGACAGCTCACTCACAATCATGAGACCAGCAAGAGAGAAATCAGCCTCCAGGATCCAATCACCTCCCACTCCCACTATTTCCCTCCCCCATCATTGACAATTACAATTCAACATGAGATTTGGATGGGGACAAAGAGCCAAACATGTCATTCCTCTCCCTGGTCCATCCCAAATCTCATATTCTTCTCATATTTCAAAACACAATCAGGCCTTTCCAACAGTCCCCCAAAGTTTTAACTCATTCCAACATTAACTTAAAAGTCCGAGTCCAGAAATCTCATCTGAGACAAGGCAAGACTCTTCCACCTATGAGCCTGTAAAATCAAAAACAAGTTAATTACCTCCAGGATACAATGAGGGTACAGGCATTGGGTCAATGCTCCCATTCCAAAAGGAAGAAATTGACCAAAAAGAGAGCTAAAAGCCCCATGCAAGTTCAAAACTCAGCAGTGAAGTCATTAAATCTTAAAGCTTCAAAATAATCTCCTCTAACTATATGTCTCGCATCCAGGGCATGTTGATGCAAGGGGTGTGATCCCAAGGCCTTGGGTAGCTTTCTCCCTGTGGTTCTGCAGGGTGCAGCCCCCACAGCTACTTTCACAGGCTGGCATTGAGTGCCTGTGGCTTTTCCAGGTACACAGTGCAAGCTGTTTGTGGATTTACCATTCTGCGGTCTGAAGCAGGTAGCCCTCTTCTCACAGCTCCACTAGGCAAGCCCCAGTGGGGACTCAGTGTAGGAGCTCCTACATTTCTACTCTGCACTACCCTAGTAGAGGTTATTCGTGAGGGCTCTACCCCTGCAGCAGACTTCTTCCCAGACATCCAGGCATTTCCACACATCCTCTGAAATCTGGGCAGAGGTTCCCACACCTCAGCTCTTGCCTTCTGCATACCCACGGTCCAAACACCACATGGAAACTGCCAAAGCTTGGGAATTGCAATCTCAAAGTCATGGTCTGAGCTGTACCTTGGTCCCTTTTAGCCATGGCTTGGACACAAGGAGCCAGGTCCCAAGGCTGCACACAGCAGCACAGCCTTGGGCTTGGCCCATGAAACAATTTTTCCCTCCTAGGCCTCCAGGCCTGAGATGGGAGAGGCTGATGCAACGGTCTGTGAAATGCCCTGGAGGTATCTTCCCCATTGTCTTGGCTATTAACACTGGGCTCTTCTTTACTTATGAAAATTTCTGCAGCCTTGAATTCCTCCCCCAAAAGTGGGGTTTTCTTTTCTACCCCGTGGTTGAGCCACAAATTTTCCAAATTTGTATGCTCTTCTTCCCTTTTCAATATAAGTTCTTGTTTCAGGTCATGTAAATTAGCTAGGCTTTTAGAAGTAGCCAGGCTACATCTTGAATGCTTTGCTGCTTAGAAATTTCTTACTCCCAATACCCTAAATCATTTCTCTCAAGTTTGAAGTTCCACAGATCCCTAGAGCAGGGGCACAATGCCACCAGCCTCATTGCTAAAGCATAGCACAAATGACCTTTACTCCAGTTCCCAATAAGTTCCTCATCTCCATCTGAGACCACCTCAGCCTGAGCTTCACTGTCTATAACACTATCAGCATTTTGACCACAACCATTCAACAAGTTTCTAGGAAGTTCCAAACCTTTCCCATTTTCCTGTCTTCTTCTGATCCCTTCAAACTGTTCCAATCTCTGCCCATTACCCAGTTCCAAAGTCACTTCCACATTTTCAGATATCTTTATAGCAATACTTGAATTCTCTGATACCAATTTTCTGGATTAGTCCTTTTTCACACTGCTATAAAGAACTACCTGAGACTGGGTAATTTATGAAGAAAAGAGGTTT
The DNA here is from genome assembly GCF_003255815.1 of Theropithecus gelada. Taxonomy (NCBI): domain Eukaryota; kingdom Metazoa; phylum Chordata; class Mammalia; order Primates; family Cercopithecidae; genus Theropithecus; species Theropithecus gelada. The sequence continues at coordinate 95,381,372 of NC_037676.1, forward strand.
AATTGATTCACATTTCCACAAGCAGTACAGGAGACATGGCTGGAGAGGCCTCAGGAAACTTACAATCATGGCAGAAGGTGAAGGGGAAGCAAGCACATTTTCTTGCGGGTGGCAGGAAAAAGAAACAGTGAAGACATAAGTGCTACACACTTTCAAACAACCAGAGCTCTTGATAACTCACTCACTATTATGAGAACAGCAAAGGACAAATCCACCCCTATGATCTAATCACCTCCCACTAGGTCCCTCTCCCAACCCTCGGGATTACAATTAAATATAAGAGATGGGTGGGGACACAGAGACAAACCACATCAGTGGGACTCATCATAAGGGTGCAAGCATGGTTCAATACACACAAATCAATGTGTGATACATTAACAATAAGAAGGCCAAAACCCATATAATTATTTCAATAGACATAGATAAAGCATTTTAAAAAAACTCAACATCTCTTCATGATAAAATCTCTCAACAAATTAGGTATAGAAGGTGTCTACCTCAGCATAATAAAGGCATAATACAGAGAATGGGGGAAAATTAAAAGGTTTTTCTCTACTTCTATTAATAGAAGTGCTTTTTCTCTACTTCTAATAGAAGTAGTTTTTCTCTACTTCTACTTAGTAGAAGTGGTTTTTCACCACTGCCATTCAACATTGTACTAGAAGCCCTACCCAGAGAAATCAGGCATGAGAATGAAATAAAAGTCCTCCAAATTGGAAAGGAAGAATTCAAATTGACCCTGTCAGCAGATGACATGATCTTGTGGGTAAAACACCCTAAAGACCCCACCAAAAGATGTTAGATCTAATAAATGAATTTAGTAAATTTTCAAGACACAAAATCAATATACAAAAACCAGTAGCATTTTTGTTTGCTAATAGTGAACTATCTAAAAAATAAGCAAAACAATCCTATTTACAATAGCCACAAAAATAATAAGATACTTGGAATAAATTTAACCACGGAGGTGAAAGGTATCTATCTACACCGAAAACTATAAAAGGTTGATGAGGACCACCTGTGGGGAGGAGCCAAAATGGCTGACTAGAAACAGCTGTGGTCAGAGGCGCCCATCTAGAAGAAGGAAAACAGCAAGTGAATCCTGATCCAGGAACTGAGTATCCAAGTTATCTCACTGAGACTGACTAGACGGTTGGCACGACTCACAGAGAGTGAGGAAAAGCTGAGTAGTGTGACAGCCCACCTGGGAAAGGGGAGCTCCCGCCCCAAAGCCAAGGGAGGCAGTGAGTGATCATGCTACCCTTCCCAGGAAACCACTCTTTTCCCACAAATCTGCGCAACGCACGGATCAGGAGATCCCCCTCGTGAGCCCAGGCCACCAGGGCCTTGGGTCCCAAGTACGGAACTGTGCAGATTCCCATTGACGACTAAGACTGCCTAAGACCATTGACTTGCCAGGGTGAGGAGCAGCCACCACCACTGCGGCTACCTGCTGTCTAAGACAACAAGCTCCCGGCGGGGAGGGGCAGCAGCCATCACTGCAGCTCCAGTCTGCCCTTTTTCCCCTGCCAGTGCTGGGGAGACTGGATGGATTGGACACAGGAGGAATTCCCTGCAGCCCAGCACAGCGGCTGTGGCACATCCACATCGTGGCCAGACTGCCTCTTTAAGCAGGACTTGGACTCCTCCCTCTTCACTGGGTGGGGCCTCCCTGCAGGAATTTCAGCAACTCCAGCCAGGGGTTTATGTACAAAATTCTGATCTCCCTGGGACTAAGCCCCTAGTGGCGGGCGGCCAGGATCTCCGTGGATAAGCAGACTTGGTCTTCCCCCTGCTGGCTCTGAGGAACCTGGACAGTTCCGATGTGTGGGATTCCCCCAGAGCAGTGCACCGCCACCGCCAAGGGGCAGCCAGAGTGCTTCATTAAGTGGGTGCCTGATCCCGTGCCTCCTGACTGGGTGAGACCCCCGAAGAGGGGTCACCAAACACCTTATACAGGATATTTCCCACTGTCATCAGGTTGGTGCCCCTTTGGTACAGAGATCTCAGAGGAAGGATCAGGCAGCCATTTCTGCTGTTCTGCAGCCTCCACTGGTGACACCTCCAGGTACAGAAGGGACCCAGACTAATAGGGTCTGGAGTGAACCCCCAGCAAACTGCAGCAGCCCTACGGAAGCACATAGGCCTACAGGTCCTATGGAAGAGGAGTCAGACTGTTAAAAGAAAAACAAACAGAAAGCAACAACAACAGAATCGACGAAAGCATCGCCACAAAAACCTCATCCAAAGGTTAGCAGCCTCAAAAATCGAAGCTAGATCAACTAAGGAAGATGACAAGGACTCAACGAGAAAACACTGAAAACTCAAAAAGCCACAGTGACTCTTCTCCTCCAAATAATCACAATACCTTTCCAGCAAGGGCACAGAACTGGGCGGAGGCTGAGATGGATGAAATGCAGAAGTAGGCTTCAGAAGGTGGGTAATAACAAACTTTGCTGAGCTAAAGGAGCATGTTCTAACCCAATGCAAAAAAGCTAAGAACCATGATAAAACTTTACAGCAGCTGTTAACCAGAATAACCAGTTGAAGAAGAACATAAATGACCTGACGGAGCTGAAAAACACAGCATGAGAACTTCACAATGCAACGACAAGTATCAATAGCTGAATAGAGAAAGCAGAGGAAAAAATTTCAGGGTTTGAAGGCTATCTTGCTAAAATAAGACAAGCAATGTAATCTCTGTCTAAATAAGTCAGAGGAAGCTAATCTTGTCTGCCTGTCTTATTTCAGCAAGATAGTCTAATCCAAATGCCCATCAATGATAGACTGGATAAAGAAAGTGTGGTACATATACACCATGGAATACCATGCGGCCATAAAAAGAAACAAGACCAGGTCCTTTGAAGGAACACGGAAGGAGCTGGAAGCGAACAGCCTCAGCAAACTAACAGGAACAGAAAACCAAATACTGCATGTTCTCACTTATAAGTGGGAGCTGAACAGTGAGAACACCTGGACATAGGAAGGGGAACTACATGCTCTAGAGCCTGTCGTGGAAACAGGAGGAGTGAGAGCATCAGGATAAATAGCTAATGCATGCTGGGCTAATACCTAGGTGATGGGTTGATAGATGCACCAAACCACTATGGCACAAGTTTACCTATGTAATAAACCTGCACATACTATACGTGTATCCTGGAACTTAAATCAAATTAAATTTTTAAGAATTGTTGAAAAATATTGAAGAGGACTTGAATAAATAAATGGTATCCAGTAGTCTTCAATGGGAGGAATTAATGTCATTAAAATTTCCATACTACTCAAAGTGATCTACATATTCAATGCAATCTCTACCAAAAGAATATCAATATCCTGTGATATTCTTCACAGGAACAGAAAAATCAGTAATAATCCTGGAACTACAAATTACCTTAAGAATCCAAAGCAATCTTCAAAAAGAGCAAAAGTAGAAGCATTATACAACCTGACTTCAAAATATACCTCAAAACTACAGAAACAGCACAGTACTGGCATAAAATCAGATGCATAGACCAGTGGAAAAGATTAAAGAGCTCAGAAATAAATGTATTCATTGACACCCAACTGATTTTCCACGGAGATGTCAAGAGCACACATTGGTTAAATGATAGTCTCTTCATTATGCTACTGGAAAAATTATACATCTACATGGAAAAATAATAAACCTAGACCCCTTTCTAACCACATACAAAACCAACTCCAAATAGATTAAAGACTTAAATGTAATACATGGAACCATGAAACTACTAGGAAAACACAGAGGAAATGATTCATGACATTGGACTGGGAAAGGATTTTTTTTTTTTTTTTTGCAAAAGCACAGGCAACAAAAGCAAAAATAGACAAATAAGATTACATCAGACTAAAAAGCTTCTACACAGAAAAGGGAGTAATCAAGCAAGTGAAGAGACAGTATGGATAACAGAAGAAATTATTTGTAAACTGCACATATTAACCCCCTGCAAACAGCAAATGGTTACTATCCAGAAAATATAAGGAACTCAATAGCAAAATAACATATAATCTAATTTTAAAATGTCAAAGAATTTTAATGGATATTTCTCAAAAGAAGATGTACAAATGGACAACAGGTACATGAAAAAATGTTCAACATTGCTAATCAACAGGAAAATACAAGTTAAAACAATAATTAAATATTATCTTACTCCAGTTAGAGTGGCTGTTATCAAAAAGACAAAAGAGCCTGGGCGCGGTGGCTCATGCCTGGAATTGCAGCACTTTGGGAGGCCGAGGTGGACAGATCACCTGAGGTCAGGAGTCTGAGACCAGCCTGGCCAACATGGTGAAACCCCATCACTACAAAAATACAAAAATTAGCCAGGTGTAATGGTAGGTGCCTGTATCCCAGCTATTTGGGAAGCTGAGGCAGGAGAATCACTTGAACCCAGAAGGCGGAGGTTGCAGTGGGCCGAGACCAAGCCACTGCACTCCAACCTGGCGGACAGAGTGAGACTCTGTCTCAAAAAAAAAAAAAAAAAAAAAAAAGATAACAGATAAAAATGTTGGCAAGGATGTGGAGAAAAAGGAACCGTTACAGATACTATTGAGAATGTAACCCAGTACAGCTATTATAGAAAACATTATGGAGGTTCCTCTAAAAATTAAAAATAGAACTACAGTATGATCCAGCAATACCACTGCTGGGTTTATTTCCAAAGGAAAACAAAATCAGTATGTCAAAAAAAATCAGTATGTCAAAGAGATATCTGTACTCTCATGTTTATTGTATCACTATTCACTATAGCTAAAATATGGAATCAACCTAAGTGTCCAACACTTAGGTTGAAATGTAGTATACATATACAATGGTATACTATTCAGACAGAAAAAAATAGAATCCTGTCCTTTGTAACAACATGGATGAAACTTACATAAAGGGCGTTATGTAAGTACAATTAGCCAGACATAGAAAGACAAATACCACATAATCGCACACAGATGGGGAATCTATAAAAGTTGATCTTGTAGAGAGTATAACAGTGGTTATCAGAGACTGGGGAGAGTAGGAGGGATGGAGAATGAGGAGAGACTGGTCAATGGTACAAAGTTACCATTAGATAAGAGGAATAAATTTTGGTGTTTTCTTGCACAGTAAGGTGACTATAGTTAACAATAATGTATTGTATACTTAAAATAGCTAAAAGAGAGGATTTTGAATGATCTCACTACACAGAAATGATTGAGGTGATGTATATGCTAATTACCATGACTTGATCATTACTTAATATATCTATGTATTGAAACATCACATTGTATCCCATAAGTATGTATAATTATTATGTGTCCATTAAAAAACTACTTAAAATAAGGTAGTCAAAACATAAGAAGTATTTTAATATATATTTAAAATAACATTTTTATTCTAAACAATCCAAAATCACGAACATTAAAAAAGTACAAATTATAATTTATATGAATTTTTAATTAAAATTATTTGAAGTAGAATTTTACGTCTTTTAAAAATGTAATTATATCTCATTAAATATTTTTCTAAGAATAAAATCTTTGTAATTCTAGTTTAGCATCCATTTAGTATAGAATATAAATGTCACACTTTATAGAACTGCATGTACAGAAATTTATGAGTAATATAAATAGGTTAATACTGTAAAATATTTCTGAGCCACCACGTGCAACTATTGCAAATACTGCAATAATTCATGAAAATTTTTAGAAACACAAATTAGAACATAAAGAGGGAAAATGGGTGTTTGGATTCCTAGAAAATAATACTTAATTGTACATGTATCTACTTCATTCATGCTATTTGCAGTCAAATGCTCTACCTCCTTTATTATGCTATTTGAAAGAAGAATTTAACAGTTAATTTACTGTTTCTCTTACCTACGCATTTTTGCCTCTCAAATTCCACATGCGCTTTGAAGCATGGCAGCTATGGCATAACTCACAATGTATCCTATGGTGTTTTATGGCACCAAAATTGTGATACTTATGAGAATGGATTTTTCAAGTTAGTGGCATTCTGTGCTAATGGAGCGTATAGGATTCTGAGTGTCACACATGCCCATATGATCTTAATAAACTGTATGAATGTATGTGTGTGAGTATACACACACACACATATATACACATACACATATATATGGGAAGTATTTCTGTTGACCCCTTTAATTACAGTACTGACTGATCTAAGCAGTGGAACTGACTGTAAATTTGTTTACAACAATATTTACTGTTTTAACTTTAAAACTCACAAGTAGAAAATAGTGTCTTCAGTAGGCAAGATACAGATGGAAAAAGTTTATGGTGGTTATAGGTAGTATTTAAAACAGCAACTCAAAAATGAGCTTTAGCTTACATACAGCTTATTTCTTTTTAAAGAAATATCATCAAAGAACACCACCACCATTTTCAGGTTCCCCTTCCTGGTCAAAGAGGTAGTAGAAGAAATGGGAAGACTGTAGCAACCTAGGTTTTGTGGAGAAAAAACTTATAGGTAGGGAAAAAGATGAGGAGAAGGAAGAAGAACATCATCAAACAGCGTTCACGGTGTGCCAAAGACTGGGTTATATCTTACAGACATTTTGTCATTCAACCACGACCATAAAACTGTGAACTGAGAATTAACCTTATTTTACAGACGAAGCAGCTGAGGACCAGGGAGGTTAGGAAGCCTGATCCAAGTAAAACAGCTAATTGGTAGGGATAGGATTCAAACCTAGTCTAAATCAAAAGCCCATTCTCTTACCCATCGCCCTGCTACTGCAAATGTATCAAAACCAAGATAGATGCAGATGTTGAGAGTGAAAGATAGCGATGGATGGTGGACAGTTTGGGGACAGATGGAAAATATTTGTAAGCTGGAGAAAAGTATCTAGACAGTGAATGAAGCAGATACGTACTCAGAAGGCAAGAAATAGAAAATAAAATAAAAAATAAAAAGCCAGGGGAATAAATTGATAGGAATTAGAAATGGCTGGGAAAGCAATATGGGCTAATTTGAACTCTTGAAATTGGATGGATCAATCATACTCCTGTAAGTCTTGAGGCAGAAACTTTGTTGAAAAGGTAAATATTTGTTCAACTTTTTCTTTTCCCCATTACAAAGAAAAAAGAAAATTTGGGGAGTAAAAAGAATTAACATTTTGTCTTTTCTTTGTGCTGGGAAACATCATACATTTAACCAAATACACAGAAAATATCTTTGTTGATGATCAGGTAAAACAGAGTGCCCACGATTCTGTCCATATGCCAAAATCTCATGAACATATAAACTGGAGGGAAAAGTGGTGTTTGCAGTCACAGGTAGATATAGTGGTTTCAGAAAAGCCAACTCTTCATTGTGGTTATGAATACATGGTGTCAAATTTGGTCATATTCAGAAATGGTTAAGGAAAACTGAACTAGATAAACTATTGAAAGATTTTTCTGGTCTTTAATTCCGCTTTTTTTGTTCTTTAATTTTAAAGCAAAATTTAGATATATTTCTAATCTTGCCCATAATTGTACATTGATACCAGAATAGACCATAAAGCAATTATAATTCTCTATCTCCTAACAAGGTGATGCACCAGCTTAAATCCTGAACTCCAATATCATTTTGTCAGTATGTTTGTTTTCTTACTAAACCCTCTGAATAAAAGGATAAAAAATATTCTTAAATAATGTAATGCAGTGGCTTTCTCAAAATGTAGTACTGGAACCAGCAGCAACAGTAGCATCACTTGAGAACTCATCAGAAATGCAAATTTTCAGGCCTTAGCTCTAGACGTATTGAATCAGAAACAACAGGGGCTGGGGCTCAGCGGTCTGTGTTTTCACAAGCACTCTAGGTGATTGTGATGCATGCTAAAGCTGAACACCACTGGTGTAGTGGATCTTTATGTTTGTGTGCATAGTGTGAAGGGGTATCTGAGAACTGTGATGTCTTACACGAGAGGAATCAAATGGGCTTTGCTAAATGTTTTCAGGATTACTCATGGTATACAACGAGAAGCTTTCTAAGACTACCACTATGAAAACTTTGGGTCGCTCAATGGTGATTAGATGAGAAGACAATGCACAGTCTCCTAAATATTCCATCTTCAGAAAATCCCCAATTAAAGAGTAAATATGCTAATTCAATAAGCTTTTATTGAGTAACACTTGACTATTTGGATTGACTCTCACCTAATTTAAAAAATAAAAATTATCTGTTTCTTTGCCTGTCTTCCTTAATAGATGGTGAGCTTCCTGCGGTTAGGAAACATGTCTTACGACCTTTGCATGACCTATGGAAGCGACAGATCCTGGAACACAGTATGTGGCCAATAAATGCTAGTGGGAAGAAGGACAATGCAGAAGAGAGGTTGGGAGACAGGGAGAGAAAGAGGGATCAACTTGAATGAAATAAAGAAATTAAAAGAGGGCTTTTAGAGAAGCACATTCAGTAATGATTTTATTATGGTACATGAATTTTATTTTCAAATAGTGTGGTCGGAGAAATAGAAGCATCCCTCAAATTACTCAACATATAATACAACTACAGAATATAAATATGTGGTTAAGTACATGCCATCATATTTGTAGGTGCCAATTTTTACATATCCTTTGGTAACATTATTCATGCAGTTTTTCTATGTATTTTCCCCACAAAACAATTACGTTTTCTTAAATAATAATAATTGCTAGCAGCCCAATTCTAATAAACAACCCACAATAAGTCAGTATGTGCCCATATAGAAGAAAGAGAAAGGAGTACTTCAGAAAACAGATGTCAGCTTCAAGCTTCCAAGGATTTATTATAAACAGAAATGAGTAAAGAACATGAAAAATACTTTGGCAGTGCTATCTGAATACAGAGCTAATGAAAGGCTATATTCACCATCAAATGTATGCTAACAGCCAAATTGCCAGAAAATCTACTGTTTCAGGAGTAGTCTATGCCAAAACACAGGCTACAATTATACATAAAAAATGGTTAAACAAAATGTGAAACAGCAGGATTAACTTTCTACTGGGAAATCTGTTTCAGTATAATTGCATTCTGTTGTGACAAATAGGAAATATATGCAAATAATGAATTAGAAATCAATTTTGAATAAACAATGTTACAGAAAAAAAAAAGGAATTCTAAGAGTAAAATTTATAAACTAGGCATTACTGTGACCCACACTTTCTCTTTAATATTCCTTTCAATACATACTGTAATAATGTAGAGCAATGATATATATGCAAGCCCATTATTACTAACTCTGAATATGATTTTATCATTTTTCATTCTGGCCATTTTTCTATATGAACAACTATGAGGAAAAAGGTCTTAACATTTTCATTGAGAAAATTTAGCATATTTAAAGAACAAAACTGTCTAGTAAATCTTTGAAATAAAATAGATGTTTCTGTTTTACAGTTTTGTGGGTCTTACTGGTTTGGTTTTTTGGTTTGTTTGTGGTTGTTCTGGGTTGTTTTGTTGTTATTGCTGTTCAGAGCACCAACCAAATGATATCATAAAAAGTAACTTTATAACTTTTAATCACATATATTTCAAATTGCAAATAGAGTGTTTAGACAATACACTGTTTGGAAGACCCTATTATACTACAGAGTAGTGTGGGAAGAGGAGATGCTACATTTATTTTAAGAGAGGGGAAAAAAAATCTGTATTTCATTTGTTACACTGCTAACTTCACTTTAGGTAATTGCATTCAGCTTTATTATTGCCCAGAGCAATAACTGATTGTTAGTTATTGAAGTCTGAAATGATTTTCTCATTTCCCAGGGGAATCTAGAGATTTACATGGTGCACAGCAGTAACTAATAGATATAATCTGGTCATAATGTAGCCATATAATGTGTTATTTACTTGTGGAGAACATAGATGTTCAACATTTTAACATTTCCTCAAGAAGAGTGAGATATTTTATTCAAGATATATAAACATTAACTGTTACTGCTTGACTTTTTAAAGACTATCAAAATATGAGAATCTTTCTTAAAAGGTGTCCAGAAAGAATAACATTTTGTTAGACTTTATAAAATTATATATTTATGAGTATATGAACTAATATATAATGATAGTTTTTCCTTTTGTAATTAAAAATTTGTTTTACTTAGATGTTTTTCAAAAAGTACTTTATATTATTTTAAAATTTCTTTATATAATGCTTACGTATTTCTAAAATTCCTGCTAAATTGTCAGATTTAACATATAACCAAAGTAATATAATACTACAAAGCAAATTTAGTGGTGGTTATTCTGCAAGCACGTTTTTTTTTTTTTTTTTAATAATTAACTCTTTTCCCCATTATAAATTTTACTTTTGTAGTTTTGGTAACTTCTCACTCAGAAAGTTAAATAAGCATAAGCTTTTTATTTTGCTTCTTCATCTTATTTATTTAAAATGCATAGCTTGAATTCTAACTAGGAATGACACACACACAAAAACCCAAAACGATGGACAAAGAGGCAAGTTTCTAACAAACCCTCACTTTTGCTGTTCAGGATGCTATCTTTCTTTACAACATAAAGGTATTGGCATGCTCTCATTCTGTGCAAAATGTACATGGAATGAAAATTTATTGCTCATGATTCTTGAATAAATAAAATTCTAAAACAGCATAGCATAATAGGAGCAAATGTTTTATTAAAGGAGGTTTTTCTTTTTCTTTTTTTTCTATTCAACTGACATAAATGTTTTATGAAGGTTTCAGAGTATTCCTCCTGGAAACATTATGGGGCCTGTACTTTTCACAAAGCAGGAGAGATTTTTGCATCTTACTCCCATTAACCCTAATGAGTGTTCTCCACAAAACACCTTGTGCGTCAGGGAAAAAAAAAAAAAAAAAAACACGCCCTTTTTTTCAAATAAAAAAAATAAATAAAACAGAACTTTCCTGAGCTGTGCATAGAGATTTATATTCTTCAGAACTGAACTTAATATATATAATGTATGTTAAAAACATCCTAGTTCTTTACTAATTCTGGAAATCCTCATTGAAATCTGATGATCCTGCATGCTTCTCAGCAAAGATTTACTTGCAAAGAGCTTCAGTAAGGGCTCACATTACTCAGAGTATAAAATATAGTATAAAGTCTCATCATAAATAATTTAGAGTAGTGTCATCACAATAAATGAACAAAGTACATTTTGCAAAACAATCCTACTGATTTCAAAAAATATGTTTCCCACTTGGTAATTCAAAAAAGACAAATTTTCTGAGTTCCCATGTGTCCTCTGGCATTATCCTTAGGTTTTAAAATCAGTTGTTATTTTCTATTCTAATCAGAAATTATTCAGTGCAATGTGTACAAAAGGGAATATAAGATGCACATTTGGCTTCATTAACAACTAGTTTTCTAATCTAGTCTTAGAGAAACAGTTCTATCAACAACGGAGCAAAGTTTACTTTTAATTTTATTGAGATTTAATGCAAAAAATGTACAAAGTTTATCCCATAAATATTTCACTTTTGTAGAGAACTCAAATGTATAAAACATTTTAAAATTCAGGTCTTATTTTTAAAATGTGGATCCTTATAACAATCCGGGAAAGGCAAGGCATGATGAAGATGAGGGAAGGCTTTATGAGGAAACAAATGTCTGAGTTAAGTCCTGAATATTGCAGTCACCCAGGCAGTGAGCACTGGATGGGTGATGAGGAGAGTGGAGGGAGGTATTCCCGACAGAGGCAGCAGCAGGTGCGAAGCCTCAGAGCTGGGTAGCTAGCACATCAGGAGATGGGGTACAGCTAAAGCAATGATGTAAGGCTAGCAAAAGAAGTGCTAGCACAGAAGGGATGAATTAAAAAATGTATGACATATGCATATGATGTAAAATACAACAATTTTAAACAAACTAGCTATACACATATTAGTATGGATACAACTTAGTAACTTAAAATTCGATGGAAAAAACAAGCTACAGTACAATATATACCATGTGAAACATGTATATAAAGTTTAAAAGTACATACAATAATACTGATTTTTAATGGTTAAACACAAATGTAGCAATATATATATAAACGGAAAGAGAGAGAGAGAGAGAGAGAGAGAGAGAGAGAGAGAGAGATACCTGGACCAGAAGAATCTATACCAATATCAGGAAGCTATTGCTCTGGGGAGAGTGGAAGATAAATAAGACTGCGGATGTTTAGATAAGCCCAGCAAATGACACTCTCCTTCAGTCACTTCAGGACTAAGTAAGAAATAAACAAACAAAAAATAGCATCTGGAGATCAAAATATCACCTCTATTGTGATGAAGTCTAGGCTGAGGGATGTGACTTAGGACTGTAGCAAAATAGGCTTCTTGATATTGAAAACAGACACAGCTGTCCACACTGCCATGCACAATTCCAGACTTACACAGACCCACTCCTGTAGTGGCAGAAGATCTCCCTGTGAAATTAATGTGTTGCTGGGGAACAGTACCATGATTCCCACCAGCAGGCCTGTTTGCAGATAAGGAGACGCTGCATGTTCAGATCCAATTCCTACTCCCAAACTCACCAGCAGGATAAAAGGCTGCTCTCAGAAGAAAGGCAGGAGGCTGGAGAGGCCAGCATTGCCAGAGTCAACGTTGGAAGTCACCTTTATATAGGAGGAAACAGCAGGAGTGGGCAGTAACTGTTTCTCCTCTAAAGGGTTTAAAAATAACTTACAAAGCATGCAAGCTTCCCAGAACAACGATTGGAATCTCATTTGCTCGCTCGTATGTCTCAAACACCAACAAGAGTGGCTGGCTCACAGTAGGTGCTCAAAAAATATTTGTTGAATGCATGAAGACCGTATCTTTTATGAATAAATAAAATGTGGTGTATATATACACAAAGGAATACTATTCAGCCTTTAAAAAGAAGAAAATTCCATCAGGTGTGGCAACATGTATGAACCTGGAGGATGTTATGTTAAATGAAATAAGTCAAGCACAGAAATACTGCATGATGTCACATATATGTGGAATCTAAAAAGGCTGAACACATAGAGATAGAGAGAAGACTGGTGGTTACCAGTGGCTGGGGATGAAGTGGTGGGAAATGGGGGGATGTTGGTCAAAAGGTACAAAGTTTCAGTCTGACCAGAACAGTAAGTTTTTCAGATCTATTGTACAGCATGGAGACTATAGTTAATAATAATGTATTGCATCTTCCAAAACTGCTAAGAGTAGATTTTTAATGTTCTCACCACAAAAAAGAAATGATAAGAATGTGAGGTGATGGCTATGCTAATTAGTTGATTCAGTCATTCCACAACATATACATGTATTAAAACATCACATCGGACCCCACAAATGTATACAATTATTGTCAATTGAAAATATTTTTTAAATGACCTGAATAAAATGTTTGGGAATCTTAACCATCATTATTTTTTGATGAAAGATATATGGGCATTATAATATCTGCCGCATTTTTCTCTAAGTTTGAAATATTTCTATACAAAGAGTATAATGCTGGACATAGCTCAGCAGTAAACGTAGGTTAGGAACAGATTTTGAAGGCAGTTGAATACCTTGTAGATGGGTTAGGTTCTAAGAACAGCTGACAAAAAAGTTTTGAAGTCACACCACTACTGAATTTATGAGACTGAGGTCAATTTCCTGGGTTAAAGATCATTTGGGACAGGAAGGAGAAGAAGGAAAAAAAAAATTGGGGAAGAAAAAAATTTGGCACCAACTCTGGTGCTATTTTTGCACCCTTCCAATTCTGTTTCTTGGCATGTGCTTACGGAAAATCCCTCGTCATGGAAACCATGAGTGGAAGAAAGATGTCGCCCCTCAGAGCGTCTCATTTCAGATAGGTGTTGGAACAAAAATACTGTCCAAGTACCCAGGGTCCAGTCTGTGTGTCATTTAGTTTTGCTGGAGACTGTCTTCCATTAGCCAATATTCTAGCAGTGATTGGAGAAATAATCTGGCCATTAAAGAGAGTTCTTTTAACACAAACACAAAAAAGGGAGGTTTTCATAGTGAAATGAATTGCATAAAATATATGACTTTGACAATCTTTATAAAAACTTCTAAGTAAGGTTAAGGTTGCTTGAATCAAGCCCCACTGGCAATGCATTTAAATAGCTAGTTTCCAGGGAGTCCCAAGACTACATAGACACACACAAACACACACAGACATGCACACGTAGATGCATAGCCTTGCTCACGCCTACTTTCTCTGATCCCTATGACTCAGAATAGGGCTAGCATAAATTTAGCCAGAGCCAGCTTCTCTTAGGAGAATTGGGGAACACAATATTCTATAGTGCTAAGATCAAATGAGACAAAGGCATTGACATTTATACAAAATTGTGTTTTAAAAACAAAGTTAGTGAACACTTGGACAGTAAGAAAAATGGAGGGGAAGTACTTTGCATGGTGTAATTTGTGGATAAATGTCTAGAGGATGAGAACAGAGTCATGATATTGGCAGACCAACCCAATTCTCCTAAAAATCTATCTTCAGGATCAGTTTCCCTAAGTGTTTCCTGCTTCTTATTAGCGTGTCTTATTCTTCTTGAACTTTTGGTCATCTAGATATTTAGAAAAAGAAAAATCGAATTATTTTCTCAGGAAGATCACACACAGAAGTAAAATTTTCCTCCAAAGTCAGAGTAAACTAGTTCCTTAACAGTTCTCTCGAGGAGATAGTATGACACAGTGATGAGGAAAATAGGCTCTGGACTCAGGGTACCTATAACAAAATCCTGGCCCCAACACTCACCAGCTGTGAGTTGACCTTGAACAAGTAATTTAATCTATGACTTAGTTTCCTTGTGTGTAAGTGAAGCTAGTAAATAGTCACTAACTCATTGGACATTAGATAAGTTAATGTGTCAAAGTAACTCAGTAGAGTGTGTAACACACAGTAAGAAGTCAATAAATGCTAGCAAATGGGTTACTGACTCTTTAAATTATTAATAATAACATATAACTTTGCATATTTATAGCATATCCAACCTAAGTAATAGGTATGTAACATCAAAACACCTGGGTGACAATGAAAACATGGAATTGATTTAAGTGCATGGTTCTTGACCTCCTCTTTTACTTAATTCTGTGAGGCAATGAATTGTTTTATCCTGTATTAATAAAGCTTCTAGAGCCTAAAGTCCTATTTTTATTTCATCCACTTCACATAATGCCAGATATTGACTACCATTATTTTTTAATGGGGGATGTGCAAAAGATAACATACTTGTTCTGGTTTCAATTTTGTCTGCATGCTCCTTGTGTTTCCCAAGAAAACTGAAGCCTTTTGAGAATAACGCATCATTTTATTGCAAAGAGTGTCAGTGTCAGCATATGCCAAAGAAGCTATGTCACACTCTGGAAGTAAGTGTTAGAAGTAAATATTCATAATTTAATAAACGTCCTGTAGAGAGGACTCCAGGCAGCAGCTCAGTCACGGGTAGCTGTGTTCTCTACCACCTAACCCTGCCATTTTGACCACAGCAATTTAATTGGAGTGGGCACCTAACTCCAGGAAAGCCAGAAACTTCTGAGATTGCATGACCTAAGAGTCTTACCTCCCAATGACACTGACCTCTGAACTAGTCAGAGCATCCTCCTGCGTAGGACTAGATAGCGACACACAGAAAGGTAGCTGGGTGGTGGTGGAAGCAGATGTGAATACACACCAAAGGAAGCCTAAACAGATTGAAATCAGACGCTGACTGAAGAGGGATGGGCTATGTGGAGCCAAGGAAGCAATGAGATAAATAGGCAGTCACACTGGCTTAACAAGGCTGCACTCCAGTCACTACAAGACCTGGCTGTTCAGTGATTCCAATTCTTTTTTAATACAGTTTTTTTCTTTTTTTCTGGCTTTCCTAGAAGATTGGCTAAGATTCCTGTTTTCTTTATTTTACAGCATTGCCTACATGAGGAGACCTGAATGAATTTCTGTTTTTTGCAAACAAAAGACCCTATAGAAAAATCAAAATAACACAAACTTTAACTATTGGACTTAAAATGTGTACCACATTCATGTTGTTTATTGGTGTACCCATGTTCAATAATTTTAAAAAGTTACGTTTGCAGTGTTTTAATACTGTCAATCTTGTATATTTTACAGCAAGATTTTTTTATGTTTGCTTTCCATGCCTAATCTATCCAGGGGGTGGGGGGAACTTCTGAGTATATTTCCATAAATAGTTCACATTTTAAGCCCTTATAAGAATATAACCTATTAGTTATTTTATTCTAATTTCATGTCGTGGTATTATAATTATTATTATAGATTTATTTTAACACAATATTCTTTTTTCCATTGTTTACATTGCAGAAGTTTGAGGATATAGAATTTCTAAAAATACTATTGTGCTTTAACTTATAGATAGAAAACATGACTAGTCTTTTCAGTTATTAAAAATATATAGCTTTGACAAGTTGTATCAAGCAGCCACAGTTGAATTTTGTTCATATAATTTATTCTGTAGATATTATTCTATTTAAATAGCTGGTGTTTTTATTTTGCTACATGGAGTGCACATAAACATTTTATTCAGAAACAGTTTTAAACAAGAAAACGAAAACCCATTACAAAACTAAATTGTCCTCCCAAATGCTCTCATAGCATTATGTGAATTTCTACCTATTCAGTTAACGCCTTTGCCTGTTCATCGGTGTTCCTCACTAGCTTATAAATTCTAGAGGAGTAGAACTGTTTCCCATATCTTGCGTACCCAGCATCAGGAACATAGTAGCTGTCAAATAAATATGTGTTAAATTATACAAGTAAAAAAACAAAGCATATACAGCCACCTTTTAAAGGACTACAAATAATATATTTACTTATGTGCTGATTGCAGCAGCTATGCGCCTCCATTGAAGGCATACTTCTTATGTCACTGTTAGACTTATCAGGCCATTGTGCTCCAAAGGTGATAAAAGCAGATGGGATATTTCGCTGCTTTACCCCAGGAAGGGGAAGGAAAGTGATCAAAATTTGTTATCAGAAGTACAAATTAATAAGGCATTAGAACATCATTTGGAACCTAACATGGTGTGTACTTCCTGTGGCTGTTAAGTAATTTAATTATTCCTGAAAAGTTTGATATTAAAGACCTTTGATATTGAAGAATTGAAAGCATAGTGAAACCTGTCTTTGTGTGCCCTTTCTTTTTGTGCATTTAATATGGAGCAGTAGACTCGCTCCACTTCATGCTGATGGAGGTGGAAGGGGGAGACGGAGGTGGAAGCCTGCCACTGAATTTGAATTATGTAGGGAACATAGCCGTGTTGTACTGTCTTGTCAATATCTCCTTCCAGCTGGTGCTGACATAATTAGGCACATCAAGCACAGAAGAAGACATTTTAAATTCAAAGCACTGTTCCAAGTCCTGTGAGTAGCTATGAAAGGTGCCTGAAGTAATCAATAACACATGGTAAGGTGTGCAGTTCCAGTAGGTTATCCACCCACCTCAGGTCTATTATAAGACATGAAGAAGCAGAAAAGCCAAGATTTCTAACTTCTTTAAGAGTGGCCTTGATTAAATAGTTTGACTTATTAGAGTGTTTTCTTTAAAAATATATATACTTAGAATTGAATCTGTCATCGCCAGCATAAAGTGGATATATGTAAACTTTCTGAGACCAGGAATATCACCTCCTTTGTTCTCTACTGTACATACCCACAACATCTAACAGGGTATGTGTCAGTTAGTAAGATCTCAATAAATATGTGTCTCAGGGAATAAACAGATAAATGGAGAGCCCTGGTCTTACTTTTCCTTACCAGTAAAGTGGGAATATATTGTACATTATGGAATTATTATCTGGGTTAGAAAAAAATTAGATAAAACACCTTAGCACACAGCTAATGCTCCATAAAGTGAATTAAAATTAATAAAATTAATTAAAATTATATGTGGTTGTAATATAGAATTGAAATCATAATGGAGAATAACCCACAGTTTGGTTTTTACAAATATAACCCGGGCTTCTGTCACTGTCTTGCCTGACTCCCACTTGCCCCTTCTTCTCCCCAATCTTTCTCCTTTTTTTCTTTTCCAAGCCTCTATTTCCCATGCATTTTTTTTGCAGAGCAGTTATGACTTTTAAATTTGTCTTTAAAGCCCATGGCTTGAGGGTCTCAGATGCCACTCTCTAAAACACTTACCAAAGTATTTTTCTGAACAAAGACAATTGTGTCCCAAGAAAAATTTTGGTGCCAGCTAAGATTAATTTTTCACCCACTTCAGATATGCAATTTCCACTGTCATTCATAGAAAGTTCTGTCACAGTTGAAAAAAAAAGACACCATATGGAACAAGGTCCGTAAATACCTTCCTACACCATGTGGGGGTATAAATTTAGTTTGTGATCCAAAAGATTGCAATATCTAAGTGGTCGTTTTCAAAACTCAAGGTAGCATTCTAGTTGTCCCGGGGAGAAGTAAGATGGACAGGTTGAATCTCTGGGCCCTTAAATACTAATACTTTTATTGACTTAATAGATATGCATCTGTTTGGGGGGTGGGAGGGAATTCATGCTTAAAGGAAAAAAAGGTCTGAAAATTACTGGACAAAATAAGCTGGAGGAATAATCAGAAAAGGGCTGTCCAATAAAATGTTTATGTCATAAAGCATTAGCAGAAGATGAGATAGTGTTTAGTAGCAATAAACTTTCATCTATTCACAGTATTCTTCAAGATAATATAATTTATGGCATAGCCTGGGGCCATCAACTGGCAAGTGTACATGGTTTTGGAGTATGTCATCTATGCATATTTATCCATGTCTAACGGGAGTCCAAGCAACAGAGGCAAATCTGGTGATGTAACATACAGTGGCATTCCCCTTTTGCCTAATAGCTGTCAATGCTGGCCTATAATAGTAACAAATTGCTTGTCATGAAAAAAAAAGTTTCATACTACTAAAACTTTGATTTAAAAGTATGAGGTGAACGACAGAGTTTTTATTCTACGTGTTTCAAGAGAGAACAATGACTATGATTACGGCCTTCCAATAGCAGCTAATGCTCTTTCAAACAAAATAAGAGCCAATTTTTCTACCATATATGTTAAGAGAGTTTGCAAGGATTACCAAACAAATGTTCATGTCCTCTGAGTAGAAGCTAAGGTAGGAGTCAAGGTTCGAGAGATTTACTGAGGGAAACTCCTGTGGAGAATAAAAGTGGGGAAGCAGGAGCAAGCAGGGAGAGCTTCGGAGACCACGGTATGTCTGACATCTCCGAAAGGAGAGGGGGAAGAAAGGAGGCTTAGGTACTAGGAGTCTCCCACTGCAGCACAGTCTTAAGAAAGTTTAGGCCTGGCAATGGAGTCCCCAAGCCAACATTACCCTTCAGAGGAGTCTTGTTTCCCGCTAATACGCGCACAGTGCCCCAGCTGACGCAGCCTGGCCCCAGACAAGCACTGATTGTGTATCCACAGGGAGAGCAGTTGGGTCTGTCAGTCAACCACGCTCCTCGCGGCAGGATCTGAGCAGTGCGTCTCCACTGTCTCCACATTTTCCATGTAGGGAAACGCTTTGATTCTGAAGAACTGTTAAAAATTCTAACCTGGCAGACAATAAATCTGCCTATGCCTTTTAATCAGTCTGAAAATCAATTAGCCTTGATCTTTGCTTTCACAGAAAAACCTCTCTCTACAAATAATCTGTCCTAAAACAGGACACTTTCAACTAACTGAAGGATTCCTGGCTATGTTTCCACAATTTGTAAAATTTGTTGTTTCACAGATACGTGTGTCCATTTAACAAGCATGAAGTAATGAAGTGTCTACTGAATGCCAGACAAAACAAATATCGTGTCTTTCCAATTCTTTAAGTACTATTATGCACAGAATATGCATTTTTAAAGTTATTCTCAGAATCCAAAGTCTAGGATGCATAGCAACCATAAAATAGAATGTGCTCAGCAAGTATTTGGTGAGTGAATGGATTAACTCATACTGTTTTGGGCAATGGGATTCACAGTCACCTTGAGAAGATACATTGCACTAGAACGTATTCAGAGGGCTCATCCTCCTCTTAAACATCTCTACCCTAGAGTCTTAATTCAAAATAATGTATTTTCAGTGAATAAAAAGTTTAGAACTAGGCCCGATGCGGTGGCTCACGCCTGTAATCTGAGCACTTTGGGAGGCTGAGGTGGGTGGATCACAAGGTCAGGAGTTGGAGACCACCCTGGCCAACATGGTGAAACCCCATCTCTACTAAAAATACAAAAATTAGCTGGGCTAGGTGTCACATGCCTGTAATCCTAGCTACTCAGGAGGATGAGGCAAGAGAATCGCTTGAACCCAGGAGGCGGAGGTTGCAGTGAGCCGAGCTCGTGCCACTGCACTCCAGACTTGGCAACAGAGTGAGACTTCGTCTCAAAAAAAAAAAAAAAAAAAAAAAGTTGAGAACTAAAAACAGTGTGACTAGTGATTTAATCATCTTACATTTTTGCAAAATTTTCTGCTTTGGGAAGATACGTTTGGTCGCATGTTTATGAATTTTTATATTTGATTTTTTATGGGCTGCATTTTCTATAGCTTAATCTTTGAGGATAATATAAAACCCAGGATACAAACCATACACTTAATAATGAGATTTCCTTGAAATCAAAAATGAAAATTTTTTTCAAGCACTGAGTATTTTAGACCGACTTAAAAACATCTGATTTTTCCGTTTCCAGCTAACTGTATGGCTATATAAACTCTGTTGCCAATAGGATCGTATTCTATTAAGTTTAACAAGAAAAATTAATAAAATAAAACCATGATTCCAGAAACAGATGGTACTATGTCCTTTTTTTCTTCCAGCCATGACATATAATACAAAGGCATTTTATAGCAGTAGCCCAAGTAGGAAACTATAGTGATATTGTGATTTAAAAACAAAAAATCTTGTTTCTTTCAGCTCTATAGACATTTGAGAGACTGGGAGAGTGTCTGTTATCAAAATGGAAAAAGTCAGCAGTACTAAAATCAACCTCTGCATTTACACACAATTTCCTGAAATCGTATAAATCACCCTGAACTACCTTTTTTTCCATATCCCTCCTGAAAGACCACTGAGGAATTAACTGCAGGGTTTTGAAAGTTGAAGGCATGTTTCAGCCCTACAGGATTTGTACAAACCATCAGAAGCTACCCAGGCTTGGAAGACAGACATTTTTTATGTGTTTGTCATCTGACCTCTTTTAGGTCTTGCTGTATAGCTCTGTATTTTTAAATAATAGAAAATCATTATAGGTAATGATTATAGGAGGTCTTGATTTAATTGACCAATTTGGGAATTAAGCCTAAAGGGTTTTTAATTGTTATTTTGTAAGCTTTCAGAGTTTCCAGTTACCCCTGTCAATTTCTAAGGAATAACAAAACACATTTTCTAGTTAAAGTGAGAATATTTACCTGTTGAAAATTGCCTGTTTTTATTATTATAAGAATTGGTCCACTGAACTTAGCTCAGCCTCCAAGGTCTCAGCGAGAATGCTATGATTAATGAGGTAGCCATTAATGTCAGTAGATTGAACAACCAAAATCTGATTATATTAAAGTGCTTCCCAAACATTAGGGTCACATTAACAGTTTATTGAAACAAGCTGATAAAATTTAAAATGGTCATCTAATTCCCTTGGGTTCCTAATTGTTACATGATAAATCACTCTGTAGAGAAATCTATTACAATGTTCCAAATGAGAAAATGTAATTTACTGTACCATTACTAGGGTGTTTGAAGCACTTCAGTTCTTTAACAGGAGAATTTTTGCTAAAATGAGAAAAATAAAGTTTAGATTTTTGTAAAGGGCCTGGCCTTGAATAAAACCTTTTAATGATAAATCTTCCAACTATATATTGGGTAAGAAAAATGATGCATTTTATGAGCCTGCATTATGTAAAAGCAAATTACATTAAAGTTCCTTATGAGTCGATTGCTGAAAGTTCAGGGTGAATGAGCCTTTATTGATGCTCATCTACTCTTTAGAAAGAAATCACTGCAGAAATCCACTGTACTGTACAAACTAGGTGAAATATTTCTTTACTGTGGAAGTCTGGTCAAGTTCCCTCCAGAGACTAATGTCTCTGCTCTGAAAGATAATTTTCAGGGGTCCAAGCAGAACAAATGAAATCTTTACCGGTTCAGACTTCTGATCATGTGTCAATCCTTGAATGTAGTATTTCCAGGAATGACCCAACAGTTTCATATATTGTGAAGTATTTGAGATCGTGTCGTCATTTATTCCTGGAAGAGCCACTGGCCAAGAGAGAGGGGGAGGAGGTGAGCATTTCTGGGAATGGTCTGAAAAAGTGGTGACCCCAATTGTTTTGAAATAGCTGAAGACATAGTTAAAGGAAAGGCATATAAGCTTGTGCAAATAATGGGAAATGGTTAATTTATGTAGTTTATGGAAAGGAAATATTCTGGGCTTTGATGCTAATTTACTAGAATTATTATTCAAATTCAAAGAAAAACATGTTTCCAGGAAGCTTTGCTTGACCCTCTGTCTTCCCCAACTCGGAATGGGTTTTGGGTCTCTCTCCCCACATTTCTAAATTGATTGCATAAAGCTTTCACAGAACACTCACAAGATCATATTGTAATAATTTCTGTGTTTATGACCTACTAGTTCTTCAAGGACAGTGATTATATTTTGAAACAATTGTTTAATCCCAGATCTTGTCATGACATCAGATGTACAGTAAATGTTCAAGAAATGCTTACTGAATAATTAATGAATGAATAAAAAATGAATGGATCTCCAAATGGCCAATTTGCCATTGTATTTCCCCAGTACTCCATGGCTATTTTAAATGTGTAATTTGTAATCAAGATGTCTTAAAAAATACCTTTTATCCCTGTCTTTAATTATATTTTTCATATGACCAGAAATATTTACTTTTGCATCCTTTCTCTTTCATTTACCCATATGTCCTACTAGGAAGGACGTGGTGGGATGAGTGTTACTTGGTGTTAGTACATCCAGTATAGTTTAGAAATTCAAGAAAGACAGAGTGGTTCAAGAGTGAACTATGTGTTTAGGTAGCTGGATAGGGGACATTGCAACAGCTGTCAGTGCTTGAAGTGATGGTTAGCCAAGAAATAAGCCCTTGAGAAAGCAGGTTTTTGGAAAGACTAGTTGAGCTCCATGGAAAATGATGATAACCAGTCCTCAAATTAGTACTTACATCTTAAATATCCCCAGTAAAGTCCATATACACATATTTTATCTGTTTAAGGAGTTTTGCAAGAGTGCTCAGGTGCTTGTTGGTAATTTCATTCTAGATCTCAGTAATCTTAATTGGAGGAAGGAATAGCAGAGAAACTATAGTACAAAAAGCAAGACTCAACTTCTGCACACAAAGATAAGACAAAGAATTGTCTTAGGTAAGAAAAAAATAGGTGAATCACACTCATGCCTTAAGTTAAATATGAGCCCCTTTTATTTTTCTATAGAAGATACTTTATAAGAATAAGATGTATCTGTATTGAATTTCAAAAGTTTAATATTTCTGTGGTCCAAGGCTGATGGAATTGATCATTCCACTAGGAGGAGAGTCTGTGAATTTCAAAAGGCCACACCATTTTCTTTTTACTTCAGAGAAAAATATTCTTTGGCAGAGTGAGAATATTTACAATATTGTATTTGTTTTCAGATACTGGCATCTTGCCCTTCATATTTTTAGACTTTAAACAGTAACCCTCTATTTTGATTACATTGTTGACAAATACAGAGCATTCATTTTTTGGTAACTGCATGGCTGGCTCCCTCACTTCCCTCAAACCTTTGCTTAAATTTCTTCTAATCCAAGTCTTTCTTTACCAGTCTACCTAAAATACCCTGCTCCATTACTCTATCCCCATAACCTTTTGGCAAAATTGTTCTTAGGAAACTGATATATTATTTACTTTTAATACTATTGCATATGTCATCCCACTTTCATATAAATTTCATGAAAATGTGATGTTTATTATCTATTTATAGCTGAAGCCTTAGGGCCTTTAACAGTGCCTGGCATATCATAGGTGCTCAATAAATATTTGTAGAACAGAGGGAATAGAATGTGTTAGTCACAAAGGCATCTTCTGCTTTCAGAAAAATATGTAATTTATTAAAGTTGGAATACGAAGTGCATATGGGAGTATAGTGATCAGATGTGCATTTTAGAAAATTCATTTTGGCATCATGTACAGGATAGTTCATTTTTATAGCAGTTTTAATGAGCAATGTTTTTATAAGACTGGATTTCATCACTTTTGATGGGACTTTAATAAGTATTGAATTGAAATGAACATTAAATGAGCATCAAGAAAGAAAAAAAGAAATAAAGGTCCTGGATAATGCATATATTGATGTTTCTTAAGTAATTAGACATCAACTTGACTGGGTATATTTCAAATGCCCTTGGCTCTTTAGAGTGCCATTTTCTTCCTTTTTACATCTTTGAGGACTTCAAAACATGGAAGAAGAAATCCACATTTACTATAGGCGTTAAGGGAGGTGTATTTAACCTTATGCATTGCTCGAAAGGACAAGTAGAGCCAGAACTCAATTGCTCCCTAGATTTGTGGTTCTCATCTCCAACGTAACCCAAAAGCACATTTGCCATGATTCTTACAGAAGGTGCAAAAGCATTCGGTCAAATTCAGAATAATGCTACCTCTGTGATCCTAGCAGCCATTCATGGCTGTGCCCATCTCAATGAATTCCTTCTTTTAGAATCTTAACTGATTTGATAAGATAGACAGATAAATAGACTACTAAACAAAAAAAAATAGTATGGATTAAATTTATATTTTCCTCAATACTGAGTATTTTTTCTTAGGTTTATTTATAATTTGGGTTTTCTCTTTTATGAGTTGCATATTCATATCCTTTGTCTATTTTTTCTATTGGTTGTTTGTATTTTTCTTACTAATTTGTTAAAGTTCTGTGCCTATTCTGGATACTAATACTTGGAGGAATTACAGATTGCAAATATCTTCTCAGTTTCTTTTCACTTCCTTTCTGGTGTCTTTTGATGTATAAAAGTATTTGCTCTGATGCAATCAAATTAATTAAGCATTCCCTTTATGGTTTGTGGAGGTTTTAAAGTTGTTTTTTAAGTCGTTTTTCAGAATCTTTCTATATCCTAAGGTTACAGAGAATTTTCTCCCATAATTCCCTGACCATCTGACATGGTTTGGATGTGTGCCACTCCCAGTCTCATAAGAAACTGTGATCTCCAGTGTAGGAGGTGGGGTCCAGTGGGAAGTCTTTGGGTCATGGACAAATCCTTCATGAATGGCTTGGTACTGTCCTCATGGTAATGAATGAGTCCTCACTCCATTAGTTCACCAGAGAGCTGGTTGTTTTAAAAAATCTGGTACCTTCTCCCCTCTCTCTCTCTCTCTCCTGCTCTCAGTAGGTGACACGCCTGCTCCCCCTTCACCTTCTGCCTTGAGTAAAAGCATCCTGAGACCTCACCAGAAGCCAAGCAGATGTTTGTGCCATGCTTGTACAGCTGCAGAACTGTGAGCCAAATAAGCCTCGTTTCCTGATAAATTATCCAGTCTCAGGTATTCTTTCATAGCAATGTAAAATCAACAAAGTACACCATTCTACTTAAAATTGCAACCCTAGTCCCATCTCTGCAGGCACTCTTTACTTCCCTCTCCCCGTTGGCCCTAGTTTTCTTGTTTACTTGTTACTTGTTTCTAAGTTTACTTGTTTATGTTTTTATTGTGTCTCAATGAATTATATGTATACTTCATAAGAGCAAGGATATTCATATGTTATTTTCACTGATGTATCCATTATACGCACAAGACTGCTTAGTACAAGTACATGTTTAATAAATTACAAGTGTAATTAGTAAATAGATATTTCTTCTAAAAATTTTAAAGTTGTGCCTTTTACATTTAAAATTTTTAATTTCTTGGAATTAATTTTTTGTGTATGTGGCATAAAGTACGATTCTAATTTTGTTTTCCAAATAGATAACAAATTGTCCCAGCAGCAGTTTTACAGTAGCCCAACAACTCAAACATCTATGTAGCTTCCCTTTATATATATGCATTTTCATATATTGTATTCACTAGAATGCAAGCTCCATGAAATCAGTGACTTTCCTTTGTTATCTGCTTTTTCCTCAGTGCTAGAACCATGCTTACCACAATGGAATATTATACAGAAATAAGAACAAAAACAATCTTTAATGGCATGTAGCAATATAAAAAAGAGTCAGAAATATACCGAATTTTTAAAAGCCCGATACTAAAAAAGTACAAACCATATGATTTCAGCGATTTAAATAATAAATTGGGCAATATTAATATATGCTTAGACGTCAGACAATGGTCATCTACTGAAGGAACAGTAGCTGAACAGAAATAAAAGGGAGGTTTCTGGGTTGCTGATAACATACTGATTCATTGTTTATGAATTAATTCAATAAAAATGTGTGAAGGTTTAATAAATATTTGTTGTGGGGTTCTTTATTCAATTAAGTTGCTTTGTCCGTGTATGTCTGCATCAATACCAGACTGCATTAATTACTAAACTTTTAAATGTTTTCATATTCAAGAGAATGAGTTTTCCATATTGTTCTTATTTATCAAATTTATATTAGCTAAAGTAATCAAGCATTTATTCTGCTATTTCTGTACAAACTATACTATGGATAATTAAGTAGTAGATAAAGAAATATTTCTTCTTATAGAAGCACTTTAGCTAATAATGAAGAAGAATTATTATTACAGCATTACAGTATCATTACTTTGCAATCTCTTCTATATTAATTAATCTGGACATTGATCACCAATGGCTGTTGGCGTTTCAAAGAAAGATGCAATGAGAATTATATTCTTCCAAATGGAGGAGCACCACCTGAGAAGCAGTCTGACCAAAAATAAAATAAAATTAAATTAAAAATTGTGTCTGAATAGTATCAAGTCTCTATTAAAACTAGGAAGTTACAGAAAATTCAGAGGGCAAAGGAAGACGTTAAACTGCACCATACGATGCACTTAGCACAGTCCAGACTAAGAAACTTTACTGTACAAACAGCTTGATTTCTTCAATAAGCAAATTATAAGAAAGGAAAAGAGTTGTTGGAGGGGAAATATATAGACTTTCCACCAATTGCAACACATGAGCCTTATTTGAATCCTGAGACTGTAAAATAATTATTAAATTTATGAAACAATTGGAAATTTGAACACTGAGTATGTGCCAATGATGATGCAATGGTGGTTAGTTATAATTTTAATAAGAGTGATTCCTTATGTTTTAGACATACAAAATATTATTAATGAAAGAAATAATTGCTGTCTTCAATGGTTCCTGTTAAATTTAGATGCTCCACTTCAATAAATTTTGCTATTTCATTTTGCTACCATTGCAATGAGGGAGGTCGGAGTGGAAGAGGAGGGGAAGTCTGTTGGCAGTAGGATTGCCAGATAAAAATATAGGACACGATTAAATTTGACTTTCAGATAAGCAATGAATAATTTTAGTACTAATGTCTCCTAAATATAGCATGGGCTATTCTTTACTACAAAAAATATATTGTTTTATCTGAAAATCAAATTTAACTATGTGTCCTGTATTTTTACTTACTAAATCTATTTAGGAGAGATTGCAGTTGATGGGGATAGAAACGAAGTAGAATTAAGGGCTTGGAGGAATAGTGATTCTGGTGTTGACTTTTTGGACCTTCAGTTACTAACTCCATCTACATACAGAGCATTCTTACACCTGATTCTTCTCTAAAGAGAAAAGGGTTAAAGACTTCTGTTGGTTTTAATTTCAGTGTTAAAATATTATGTCCCCAAGATAGAAGCAGTAATTTTATCACTGTTTCTCCTCTGTCTTAGGTTACTGTAGAGGCTTTCATTTAAACCATTATAGAAACCAAAGTGCCGGTCAGTAGTTCAAAGAAATAGTGCCAACAGCAGCATCAAAAACCACAAGAGCTTCTTGTAGGCTGCTTTTCATACATCTATGTTCAGTTCTCACATTTTAAATTTTACATAATGCGTTTGTCTTATTAAAAATGAAAACAAAGAGAAAGCACTTGTGTCCATTAATCTTCTCCAGGTGCTTTAGCCTCTCCTGTTTTTTTCTCCTCCAGCTGGTTTTGTATTTCTTATTTGCTTTTTGCTTTCCAGTCCTTGCACATTTATCTGTTCCTTAAAAAAAAAATCAACAAATTTTTAAAAAGCCATTAAACCAATGAAAGCACGGCTATGGTTGCCAATTTAAGTAGCATTCCATCTGAATTGGAGCTGCTCTTTTAAATTAAGAAGATTGTTCATTTATTGGAGGGTCTTACATGTCTCTTCTTCAACTGATGGCAAGTCATGGGTTTGAATTCCAGTCAATCATATAAAGCTATACCTTGACCTTATGTGGCCAATGAGCCATCACTTGGACTAAAATAATTTCCCATACTATTCATTTATTTAAGTCAAGCAGGAGCTAGCAACTCAGTGGATGAGACTTACATTTATTAAAAGCAAGAATTGCTCTTCCATTTATGAAAACTTTTTGTAGGCATTCTGGAAAGCATTCAGGTGCTGTCAGACCCAGGTCTGAATTCCAGCTCTTCCATTCACTTGCTCTGTGACCACAAAATTAATTCACTTGATTTCTCTGAATGTAGATTTTCTTCTATGTAATGGGGACAAGAATACTTAGCTTACAGGTGTATGGTTGTTGAATTTATGTAGACAAAGCCAGCCTATGGAATTTTTAGGTAAAAGCCCTGGTGGGAATGTACAATCTTTTTAGGAAACATTTTGGAAGCTTACTTAAAGCTAAATATACACCTACCATACTACCTTGCCATTCCATTGCTATTTACCAAAAAGGAATAAAAGCCTTTGTCCATACTAAGACCTATACAACAATGTTCATAGAAGTTTTGTTGGTAATAGATAAGATGTGGATACAATCAAAGTGTTCATTAATAAGTGAATTGATGAGCAACTTGTGGTACATTCTAACTCTGCACCACTATTCAGCCATAAAGTAAAATTAACTAAAGACACATGCAACAACTTGGTGAATCTCAAGATAAATACACTAAATAGAAGAAACCAGAATAACATTGTATGATTATATTCACATAAAATTCTAGGAAATGCAAACTAGAGTATAGCGACAGAAAGCATATCAGTGCTTGCCTGGGGATAGGAGAGAAGAAGGAAAGAATTACAAAGAAAGCACAAGTAAACATTTGGAGGTGATATAATTGTATGTTCTTGATTATGGTGAAAGTTTCACAGGTATACACATGTCAAGGTCATAAAAGTACATACTTTACATATGCATGACTTAATGCACTTCAATAGAGTTGAAAGAAACAAAATAGAAATATAAAGTGATATCATGTTGATTAATAAACTCAGATCTAATATCCAAAAATAAAAATATTATTTGAGTTTTTCATGAAGGAATAGGATGGTGATTCTTATATACATTGTGTCTAGGATTTTCTTTGCTTCTGTGCTGTTTCTCTCCAGAAATAAATTCATTATTATCAATTTTTATTTGAGGACTTTCAAAACATTTCTAATTCATTATCATTGTAATTATAGGAATTAAAATTCACATTATATATACATATAGAGATATTCCATTTTAATATGCCAATATTACCATACTTGTTACCTATATTTCTTTGTTTTCCTTTTTCTATCATGAAAGGATTACATTATGCTTGTTTAGAGCTCAATATGTTCACTTCCTAACCTGCTGCTCTGATATGCAGAAATATCTTTCATAAATCATCACTCCCATATCTAATTCATCTCTTCTAGTTTGCCCAACACTCTTGACCTCTCTTTACACATAATTTCATCTGCCAAGTGATTCCTACCCTCTGCTCCTTCACCTCTAACAACACCATGAAGACCATGATTCCCTCCCCTTTCCCCACAAATTCTGAGTAGAATGGCTTGGTGGCTTCCCTTTCTCCACAGCACAAATTACCTAGGAGCATGACAGAAGATGTGTGAGGAGCCATTGGTTATAAATAACATAATTTCATTGTCTTCATGAAGTTTCCTTAAGAAATGCTAAGAGTAAATTATTAAGGTAGTAGAAAAAATATGCTGATAAACATTGTGATGAACAGAAGGAAGAAAGAAAGGTAAAGCAGAGAAGATAAAAAGATAAAGGGAAATGTGACCAAATTCTTTGTTGTTGTTGTTGTTAGAGACAGTGTCTTGCTCTGTCACCCTGGCTACAGTACAGTGATGCGGTCATAGCTCACTGTAACTTCAAACTCCTGGGCTTGAGGTCTTCCCTCCTCAGCCTCCTGAGTAGCTAGGCACATGCCGTCAAACCCAGCTACTTTTTCAATTGATTTCTGGAGATATGGTTTTGCTATATTGCCCAGGCTGGTCTTGAAATCCTGGATCAAGCAATCTTCCTACTTCAGCCTTTCAAAGCACTGGGATTATAGAAATAAGTCACTGAGCATAGTTAAATTCTATCAGTTCTATGTAGGCACTAAATAAATGTGGCACATGAGTCACTTTATGAAATCAGTATCTTTGAACAGGACTATAGTCCTAACAGTTTACCCTACCTACATGCCAACACTCATCCAATCCGCACACAGTAGTAAGAGCAATCTTCTAGAAATACGTCAGATCACGTGTCTCTGCAGCTTAAAATCTTTCAAAGACTTCCCATTGCGCCCACCCATGCTGACTACTAGGGCCCATGTGTCTCCATACATTCTCATCCCTGTTTACCCCTCCAACCTCACTTTTCACGGACTGTCTTCCCCTCTTCCACTTTGTTCTGAGAAGCCTTACTTTCTTTAGAATATGCCCTGTACTCCTTCTCTGCCACATAGTCTTCATGCATAGTGTTCTCCTCACCACTCTAACTTGCCACCTGGCCAATTCCAGATCACTCTTTCTTTTTTTTTTTTTTTTTTTTTTTTTTTTTTTTTTTTTTTGAGACGGAGTCTCGCTCTGTCGCCCAGGCTGGAGTGCAGCGGCCGGATCTCAGCTCACTGCAAGCTCCGCCTCCCGGGTTTACGCCATTCTCCTGCCTCAGCCTCCCGAGTAGCTGGGACTACAGGCGCCCGCCACCTCGCCCGGCTAGTTTTTTGTATTTCTTAATAGAGACGGGGTTTCACCGTGTTAGCCAGGATGGTCTCGATCTCCTGACCTCGTGATTCGCCCGTCTCGGCCTCCCAAAGTGCTGGGATTACAGGCTTGAGCCACCGCGCCCGGCCCAGATCACTCTTTCAGTTTTAGTTTAATGGTAAGCATTTCCATGAGGTCCTTGAGGAAGCATCAGTCTAAATTACACACTCCTCTTACACAACCTTGTGAAAGTTGTTTAATGAGTAAATGAACAAATAGATAGATGGAAAATGGTCCTATGAGATAAATTCTTACCCTCTCATTGCTCATGAGAAAATACAAGCTCAGAGAGTTTAAATGGTCAAGATAATACATACTTGCTCTGTATTCATAGAAGAAATTACAAGGAAGACAACAAAGAGAGAAAGAGAAGTAAAACCAAGAAAACTCTTTTGTGGAAAATAAGTCAATGTCA
The DNA here is from genome assembly GCF_003255815.1 of Theropithecus gelada. Taxonomy (NCBI): domain Eukaryota; kingdom Metazoa; phylum Chordata; class Mammalia; order Primates; family Cercopithecidae; genus Theropithecus; species Theropithecus gelada. The sequence continues at coordinate 95,412,839 of NC_037676.1, forward strand.
TGAATATAAGCTCTGGCATATATTTACTTGCATAGAAAATTTATTTAGTTACATTTACCCTTTAAATCGGAGTTCCTGATTAGATTCCAATACGGTTGCCTCAAAATTTCTAGTTCCAGACCTTTAGGGGAGTAATCCCCAGTTGCAATGATCTATACCCTGAGTCATATCTCGTAAGTCAACCTGTGGTTTCAGCTGCAACTACTGTGAACAGTTCTGTGTACACTGTCATTCTCCTGTCTCAGAGTTTCCCCTCAAGACTTTTTCCAAAGCCCAGGATCTCACCCATTCTCCATGCAGGTGCAGTCTGGAAATGACGGGGAGTTAGTACTGCTGGGGCACCAAACACTGTGTGATGGAGTCGGTGGATAAATGCTCACATCTTTCTGCCTTGCATTAGGACAATTTGGAGGTGCTCTCTACACTGGCCTTGTGAAGTTCCCAGAGACTCTTACCCACCAGCCTCATTGGTGGCCATTTCAATAACTGATCAATCCATTATTGTATTTGCTTCCTTCCTTGACCCATTCTCTCTTGCTCACGCTTGCTTCTCAAATACACTTCCCAAATAGACTACGTGCACTCCAGACCTTGTTTTGGGCTCTGCTTTGGGGGATATCAAAATTAAGACATCCTCAATTTTTTCATTTATTTCAGTATTTAATATGGGCACAGCTGGCTAGTAGAGTACAAGTTAAATGGCATGCCATTACCCTTGCAAAATTCAGTGCTTCGTTGGGATACACAGAAATATAAGAATGATGTATTACAACAAAGCTTTGTGTATAAGAATACACAAACAAAATTGGAAAATAAAATCTGAAGCTGTTATTATAGTGAGAGAATCAGGAACAATTGAACAGATAACAAAGATGGCATTTGAGGGGTTTTTTTGAAGGATAAACATAAGTTTATTGATAAGATAGGGGAATAGAAAAAAGGCACAAGAGCTCACCAGGTTCAAAAGCACACACAGAATCACAGAAAGACATGATATATATTAGAAATAGTGAAACATCCAAAGTATCTGGGCATAGTCACTAGAGTTGAGATCACCAAGGAGGGTGCTACAGAGAGTGAAGTGACATAAATGCCAGGATGAGGGTTTCAATGGCTAAATCCCCATTTTTTATTCAGAACCAAGGTGTCAGCATTAGAAGTTTCTAAAAGCAGAGTTACATAATCAGACCTGAGTTTTAGAAAGGTAATTCTGGTTGCCATAAAGAGAATGAATGAGCTGGAATTGAAAGAAAATAAGTTTAAGCCTGGAAACAGGGAAAGATTATGAAGATAGTATCATTGAGGATAGAGAAGGGAGATAATTCATGAGATATATTTTATTAATAGCAAGACCAGCTTTGAATGTTTCAAATATTCCACATCTAGGGTTGTTTGTTTTTAAATAGATGACCCCATAAATCCATAATTCTCTAAATTTGGCTCTGATATTCATAACCTATTCAGACTAATGAATCAAATCCTATACAATAAGCAGGTGACACAAATGTTTCAGGTTGATTCTGCAGACCAGATTTGAGATGAATATTTGCACATGTAGGAAGTTTCCTGGGGCATATTCCTGGGGTCAAAGCCTGTAGTGCAGTGAAAAAAGTCGGGTTGGGCTGATGAAAGATTTGAAATGTGATACATGCAAAACAAAACCATCAACCAATCACATAAGATGAGTTCTAGTGCTGATATGGTCTATCAGAGTTGTGCCACTCTGCAGTAGAGCACAGGGCCTGTATATCCCCACCTCCAGAAAGAACAGCCACTGGATGTGGGCTGTGGGATGTGGAATTAAGACAGTCATTGGATGTGGGCAGGAGGAGTGACCTTGCTCAAAGAGGCTTTCTCCTGCTCAGAACCTTGCTTTTAAAGGGACTGATCTGAGCTCTGTCAGATGCCAACGTTCCAGACATCAGTAGGACTCATGAGTGTTTGAGTCCTTAAGGAAGAATCACATCAAGAGTTCACTCTAACTGTTATCATACACCCTATCCTTTTTATCATGTGGACGTACTGGTAGGTTTCAAGGAAGCCAGTTTTAATATGGGACACCACAAATTTAGTACTGTCAGAGTGCTATCAACATTTTAAAGCAGAAAGAAGAGGAGAATAAAGTCGTCCTTTATGAGGTTATTTTCTTGTTCTTCTTCTTCTTTAGAAGATGAACTCAAATACTGTATAATTTATCATTCTTATTGGAATGCATAAATTACTCTTTATTTTTTTCATTGAAGGCTTTGTCAAAAACAACTCATGAAAACCACCTAAGATTTTTCTAGGCAGTAGCATTAGGAAACCTTGACAGAAAACTTTCTTTGTTTTAAGGTATTGTTGATCCAGACTGTCAAATAATGACCAACGTTGATATTGAGAAAAGAAGTCTTAAATTACTACATCTACTGCAATATCAGGTAGGTACCCATAATCAGCAGCTTCCTTAATATAAGTAAATAACTGGATGTTTTATCCATAGTCAGCAGCTTCTTTAATATAAGTAAATAGCTGGGTGTTGACTTAAGTCAATGCTCTACAACGTAGCATTGGCATTAAACTTCCCCCAAGAAAATCCCCGCAGAATTGCCCCAAAGAAACATTTGATCTGTTATGTTTTTAAAGCATTCTGTTCTGGTTTACTACTTTTTCAAAGAATTTCCACTTAAAATATCAAGGCATGCCATTCTTCTGAGACATGCCTCTGCAGAGAAGCTCACCTTCGTCCTCTTCTAAAAGGCATTCTTTCGGAGAACTTTCGAACTCTGATTCAAGGTATCAATAAACGTCTACTAATAATTTTGTGTAAAGAAGAAAAGCATATTTGAGACTTTGTTTTCCTAAATATTTATTTCAAATACTACATTTTCACAGTGGTTTTAATCCTAATGTCATTCTTAAAATAAATCATTATGTGTACTTCATGTGATCTTTTCAGAATGCAATAAAACAGATTGTTTTTAATGGCTGTTCCAGCAATGAAAAAATATCTGTGTTAGGTGGAAACAACAAATTGATGCTTTTTCAATTCCTTTTAATGGCACGAGGATCTTTGCAACCTGCTGTGAAAAATATTCTCTTAATGATAGGCCTGTGGCACAACTTAAGGAGTCATCAAGAAATAAATGCGCCGCTGTCTGGTTGGCAGCTTGGTGTCCCTTAATTGAAGTGTTATAAGATTCTGTGCAGAGGAAGCCTCCAGGGTTTCGTAGCTAAATGGCACGGACACCTCTGATGAGACATGCAGATGAAGATGTGTCAATACAATCTTCACCAATTTGCTGTAATAGCAGGGACTGATTAATTTTATAACCACGGGTGCTTCTATTAGCTAACCTAAGGAATGATTTAGACTTTATTAAGCGACTTATTTCTTTTTTTCAAGTGACTACAGCAGCATAGTTTATCTCTGAGTGCTACACTGTGGCACATTTTCTAATAAGGATTCTAAATTTATTATTAAAAAAGGATCATGAGCTTGCCTTGGCTTAGAGGAGGCTTAATGGTAGCAACTTTCTGTGACTATTAGTGTCTCAAATGCATTTCAGCAAACTGGGAGTTTCTCAAAAATAAAGTAATTTCATATTTCAAGCAATTGAGTTAGCAGTTCTTATATACATTTTTAATGTGCAAAAAGTTGAAGTAACAGAATCAAAAGTTTGTGGCTGTATATTTTTATCCTTCTCTTCACATAAAATTGCTTTAATATTTTATCATAATTGCCCTTGGACAGCTAACATCATTTGGTTACACATAATCAACTAATGCTTTATATTTTAGGGCTTTGTTCAATAAAAAATTAATTATCCTTCATGGGTGGGCAACATATTTGGAGATTGAGCTACATGATTTTATGCGTAAAACAGGCTCTGGTTTATATACTGAAACCAAAATTGCTGTAACATTCACAGTGCAATAAAAATCAGATACAAAGAATCATTTCAAACTTCTGAAATGTGAGCTCTGGGACACACCTTTGTATTTTTTTTTTAACTATAAAAGGAAATGAAACTGCATTTACTATAAGTTGAATATCCAGCGAATTTTATTTTTTAAAGAAGAGTAGGAACCCATTAAATGCAATTATATTCCACAAGTAATGAGACCACTATTAGTACTATTCTAGAGCTTGGTATTGCAAAATGTGTATCAATAGATATGTAATATTCAATAACAATTCACATGCTTCTCTTGGGGATGAGGATGTTTGTAAATGCCCCTTGGAGGAAAGAACATATATGAATTTCTGTCCCACTCCACTGTTTTATTTGTCCAGGTTTATGTTAAGCTGAAAACGAAGGACAGTGATATTGAAGAGATCTGCTTCTCAAATTTTATCAATTCTTTTTTTTTTTTTGCAATAAGCAGAATTATTCACCTGCATCAAAAATACACCCAACATTCTGGATCTGTTTTATAATGAGATAATTTCATGGTTATGATGTGTCTCATTCATCCCTTCCAATGTATTTTGAGGCCCACTTTGATTATGTGGCTTTAAATGTCCATGTTATAATGTAAGATAAGCAGATACCTTGTAACCTCTAACAATGTAGGAGAGAAAAATATCAGGTAATTGAGAAAGTCAGAGAATAAATCAATAAACTAAAAATGAAACATACTATCCAAATAATAGTCAAACACTATCCTCAAAATGCTCTGTGTCCCAGATCCAGTTTAGTGGAAGTGTGCTCTTCTAGGAATTCAGGGATTGGGTTCAAGTTCCAGCTTTTTCGTTAAGTAATATACAGTCTTTAATAAATTCCCTAAAATTTAAGGAACATATTCTCTCTTAGTAAAACCAGGAGTTGAATTAAATCGTCTTTGAGATTGCATTTTAATACGTAATTTTATTGTAATAAGTCAGGACTAGGTAAGTATGAAATCTTTGACATTATAAGTATGTTTAATAAAAACCACACTTACACTTCCAAAGATACTGGAAATTTTTATACCCCTCAGAATGGAACAGATTTTAGGATTTTGTTTCCTATGGCACAAAGATAATCAGAGCTGAGAAAATACAGTATTGGATGTGTGATTAGTTAACTTACTTGTGTTTCAGGTGGGGGATGGTGGTGAGAAATTTATACATAATTACGAAAGCCACAGGATGGGTAGTCATTGGAAGCCACACAAAAATGGCAGCAGTAGAGACTAATGGTGACACAGGTGACAAACCAGTGACTGCTTATAATAATGTGGATATTTTTTATGTCTTTTTACTTAATATTTTTGAAATTCTTCTTAGAATACCAACCAACCTTAAAGTTACACATGCATAACCTATTTTAAACATAAAGAACACATCAAAGTCTCTAAAATTTCACTGAATAAGATGTAATTAGAAATGTTAGGTACTTAGAGTGTTTGTTCAGTCAGTGAAAGGAAGTTTGTGAGGATTCCAAGAAATCGTGGAATGGGGATTTAGAAAAAACACATAAATATAATCAATAACATCAAAAATAACATCCAAAATTTTAAATTAATTTTTATTTTATTTTATCTTAAGTTCAAAGATACATGTGCAGGATGTGCAGGTTTGTTACACATTTGTAAACATGTGCCATGGTGGCTTGCTGCACCTATCAACCCAGTCACCTAGATATTAAGCCCCACCTGCATTAGCTATTTTTCCTGATGCTCTCCCTCCACTCAACCCCTCTACCCCACAGGCCCCAGTGTGTGTTTTCCCCTTCCTGTGTCCATGTGTTATCATTGTTCAGCTCCTACACATAAATGAGAACATGTGTTTGGTTTTCTGTTCATGTATTTGTTTGCTGAAGATAATGGCTTCCAGCTCCAACCATGTCTCTGCAAAGGATATGATCTCTTTCTTTTTTATGGCTGCATAGTATTCCATGGTGTATATATTTATATACCACATTTTCTTTATCCAGTTTATCATTGATGGGCGTTTGGGTTGATTCCCTGTCTTTGCTATTGTGAGTAGTGCTGCAATGAACATAAGTGTGCATATCTTTATAATAGAATGATTTATATTCCTTTGAGTATATACCCAGTAAAGGGTTTGCTGGGTCAAATAGTATTTCTGGTTCTAGGTCTTTGAGGAATTGCCACACTGTCTACCACAATAGTTGAGCTAATTTACATTCCCACTGACAGTGTAAAAGTGTTCCTATTTCTCCACAGCCTCACCAGCATCTGTTGTTCCTTGACAGATGAAACAACAGCATCTGTTGTTTCTTGACTTTTTAATAATCACTATTCTGACTGGTGTGAGATGGTATCTCATTATGGTTTTGATTTGCATTTCTCTGATGATCAGTACTGTTGAGCTTTCTTTCATGTTTGTTGGCCACATAAATGTCTTATTTTGGGCAGTGTCTGTTCATGTCTTTTGCCCATTTTTTAATGAGGTTTTTTTTTTTTTTCTTGTACATTTGTTTAAGTACCTTGTAAATTCTAGGTATTAGACTTTTGTCAGATGGATAGATTGCAAAAATTTTCTCCAATTCTGTAGGCTGTGTGTTCACTCTGATGATAGTTTTCTTTGCTGTGCAGAAGCTCTTTTGTTTAATTAGATTCAATTTGTCAATTTTTGCCTTTGTTGCAATTGCTTTTGATGTTTTCATCATAAAATCTTTGCCTGTGCCTATGTTCTGAATGGTATTGCCTAGATTTATTCTAGTGTTTTTTAGTTTTGGGGTTTACATTTAATTCTTTAATCCATCTTGAGTTAATTTTTGTATATGGTATAAGGAAGGGATCCAGTTTCAATTTTCTGTATGTGGATAGCCAGTTTTCCCAGCACTGTTTATTAAATAGGGAATTCTTTCCCCATTGATGGTTTTTTCCAGGTTTGTGGAACGTCAGATTGTTGTAGATGTGTGGTTTTATTTCTGAGACCACTATTCTGTTCCATTGGTCTATGTGTCTGTTTTTGTGCCAGTACCATGCTGTTTTGGTTACTTTAGGCTTGTGGTATAGTTTGAAGTTGGGTAGTATGATGCTTCCAGTTTTGTTCTTTTTGCTGAGGGTTTTTCTGGCTATAGGGGCTATTTTCTGATTCCATGTGAGTTTTAAAGTAGCTTTTTCTACTACTGTGAAGAGTAGTAGAAATTCTGTGAAGAATATCAATGGTAGTTTAATGGAAATAGCATGGAATCTATAAATTACTTTGGGCAATATGACCATTTTCATAATATTGATTTTTCCTATCCATGAGCATGGAATGACTTTTCACTTGTTTGTGTCCACTCTTATTTCTGTGAGCAGTAGTAGTTCTCCTTGAAGAGGACCTTCACTTCCCTTGTTAGCTCTGTTCCTAGGTATTTTATTCTCTTTGTAACCATTGGGAATGGAAGTTCATTCAAAATTTGGCTCTCTCCTTCTCTATTGTTGGTGTATAGGAATGCTTGTGATTTTTGCACATTGATGTTGTATCCTGAGACTTTGCTAAAGTTGTTTATCAGTTTAAGAAGCTTTTGAGCTGAAATGATGAGGTTTTCTAGGTATAGGATATGTCATCTGCAGAGACAGTTTGACTTCCTCTCTTTTCATTTGCATATCCTTTATTTCTTCCTCTTGCCAGATTATCCTGGCCAGAACTTCTAATACTATGGTGAAGAGGAGTAGTAAGAGAGGGCATCCTTGTCTTGTGCCAATTTTCAAGGGGAATGGTGTCAGCTTTTGCCCATTCAGTATGATATTGGCTGTGAGTTTGTCATAAACGGCTCTTATTATTTTTAGGTGTGTTCCATCAATATCTAGGTTTTTGAGAGTTTTTAACATGAAGGGATGTTAAATTTTATCAAAGGCCTTTTCTGCATCTATTGAGATAATAATGTAGTTTTGGTCTTTAGTTCTGTTTATGTGATAAATTGCATTCACTGATTTGTGTATGGGAGCCTTGCATCCCATGGAAGAAGCCGACTTGATCACAGTGGATAAGCTTTTTGATGGCATTGGATGGACTTGGCAAACCAAATCCAGCAAAAAATTGAAGATTTTTGCATTGATGTTCATCAGGGATATTGGCCTGAAGTTTTCTTTGTTGTTGTTGTTGTATTTTTGCCAGGTTTCGGTATCAGGATGATGCTGGCCTCATAAACTGAGTTAGGGAGGAATTCCCCCTTTTCAATTGTTTGGAAGAGTTTCAGAAGTGGCCCCATTTCCTCTTTCTGCCTGTGGTAGAATCCTGCTGTAAATCTGTCTGGTCCTGGGCTTCATTTGATTGGTAGGCGATTTATTACTGCCTCCATTTTAGAACTTGTTATTGGTCTATTCAGGAATTCAACTTCTTCCTGGTTGAGTCTTGGGAGAGTGTATGTGTCCAGGAATTTATCCATTTCTTCTAGATTTTCTAGTTTATATGCCAGAGGTGTTTACAGTATAATCTTATAGTTTTTTTTGTATTTCTGTGGGGTCAGTGGTGATATGCCCCTTATCATTTTTTACTGTGTCTATTTGATTGTTCTCTCTTTTCTTCCTCATTAGTCTAGCTAGCAGTCTATCTATTTTAATAATTTTTTCAAAACACTAGCTCCTGAATTTGTTGATTTTTTAAAGGGTTTTTCATGTCTCCATCTCATTAAGTTCTGCTCTCATCGTGATTATTTCCTGTTTTCTGCTAGCTTTGGGGTTTGTTTACTATTGGTTCTGTAGTTCTTTTCATTGTGATTTTCGGATGTCAATTTGAAATCTTTCTAGCTTTGAGATCTTTCTAGCTTTAAGAGTGCTAAAAATTTCCCCCTTAACACTGCATTAGCTGTATCCCAGAAAGTCTGTACCTTGTCTCTTTGTTCTCATTGGTTTCAAAGAACTTCTTGACTTCTGCCTTAATTTTATTATTACCCAGGAGTCACTTATGAGCAGGTTGTTCAATTTCCATGTATTGTGTGGTTTTGAGTGAGTTTCTTAGTCTTGAGTTCTAATTTGATTGTGCTGTGGTCTGAGAGACTGTTATGATTTCCATTATTTTGCATTTGCTGATGAGTGCTTTATTTCCAATTATGTGATTGATTTTACAGTAAGTGCCATGTGGTGCAGAGAATAATCTATATTCTGTTGTTTTGGGGTGGAGAGTTCTGCAGATATCTACCAGGTTGTCTTGACCTGGAGCTGAGTTCACGTCCTGAATATCTTTGTTAATTTTCTGACTTTATTATCTGTCTGATATTGACAATGAGGTGCTAAAGTCTCCCACTATTATTGTGTGGGAGTCTAAGTGTCTTTGTAGGTGTCTGAGTGCTCTTGTATTGGGTGCACATATATTTAGGATAGTTAACTCTTTTTTTTTTTTTTGAGACGGAGTCTCGCTCTGTCACCCAGGCTGGAGTGTAGTGGCGCGATCTCGGCTCACCACAAGCTCCGCCTCCCGGGTTCACGCCATTCTCCTGCCTCAGCCTCCTGAGTAGCTGGGACTACAGGCGACCGCCACCGCGCCCGGCTAATTTTTTTTGTATTTTTAGTAGAGACGGGGTTTCACCGTGGTCTCGATCTCCTGACCTTGTGATCCGCCTGCCTCGGCCTCCCAAAGTGCTGGGATTACAGGCGTGAGCCACCGCGCCCGGCTAGGATAGTTAACTCTTCTTGTTGAATTGAATACTTTATCATCATGTATTGCCCTTCCTTGTCTTTTTTGTTCTTTGTTGGTTTAAATTCTGTTTTGTCAAAAACTAGGATTTCAACCCCTGCTTTTTTCTGCTTTCCATCTACTGATAGATTTTCCTCCATCCCTTTATTTTGAGCCTATGTGTGTCTTTGCATGTAAGATGATCTCTTGAATATAGCACACTGATGGGTCTTGACTTTTTATCCAGTTTGCCATTCTGTGTCTTTTAACTGGGACATTCAGCCCATTTACACTTAAGGTTTATACTGTTATGTGTGAACTTGATCCTGTCATCATGATTCTAGCTGGTCATTTTACATTTTGTTGATGTAGTTGCCTCATAGTGTCATTGGTCTGTGTACTTCAGAGTGTTTTTATAGTGGCTAATAATGGTTTTTCCTTTCCGTATTTAGTACTTCCTTCAGGAGCCCTTTCAAAGCATTTCTGGTGGTGATGAATTTCCTCAGCATTTGCTTCTCTGAAAAGGATTTTATTTCTCCTTCGTTTATGAAGCTTAGTTTGGCCAGATATAAGATTCTGGGTTAAAAATTCCTTTCTTTAAGAATGTTCAATATCGACCCCCAGTTTCTTCTGGCTTGTAGGGTTACTGTTGAGAGGTCGACTGCTATTCTGATGGGCTTCCCTGTGAAGGTGAACCGGCCTTACTCTCTGGCTGCCCTTAACATTTTTTTCCTTCATTTTGACCTTGGAAAATCTGATGATTATGTGTCTTGGGGTTGATCTTCTCATGGAATAGCTTACCAGGGTCTCTGGATTTTTCTGAATTTGAATGTTGGCCCATCTTGTTAGGTTGAGAAAGTTCTCCTGGATGATATCCTGAAATAGGTTTTCCAACTCTGTTCTGGTGCCCCTGTCTCTCTCAGGTACCCAAATTATTCGTAGTTTTGGTCTTTTTACATAATCCTGTAGTTCTTGGAGGTTTTTATTCATTCCTTTTCATTCTTTTTTCTCTAATATTGTCTGCCTGTCTTATTTCAGCAAGATAGTCTTCAAGCTCTGAAATTCTTTCTTCCACTTGGTCTTTTGGCTATCAATACTTGTGGTTGCATTGTGAAGTTCTTGTGTTGTGTTTTTCGGCTCCATCAGGTCATTTATGTTACTTTCTAAACTGGTTATTCTGGTTAACAGCTCCGGTAACAGTTTATCATGATTCTTAGCTTCTTTGCATTGGGTGGGAACACCCTCCTTTAGCTCAGTGAAGTTCATTATTACCTACCTCCTGAAGTCTAATTCTGTCAGTTCAGCCATCTCAGCCTCAGCCCATTTCTGTGACCTTCCTGGAGAGGTGTTGCAATCGTTTGGAAAAGAGGCACTCTTCTCCAAACTCTGGCCAGGAGCTGCCATGGCCTCTGTGCTTTTTGAATGTTCAGCATTTTTTGTTAATTCTTTCTCATCTTCCTTAGTTTATCTAGTTTTGATCTTTGAGACTGCTGACCTTTATGTGGGGATTTTGTGGGGACGTTTTTGTTGATGCAGTTGTTGTTGCAGTTTGTTTGTTTTTCTTTTAACAGTCAGGCCCCTCTTCAGTAGTGAGAGGTGACAATGTGCTAGCAGCCCTCTCTCTCAGTGCCTCCTTGGCCTCCACGTCCACTCTGGCGGTGCTGGAAGAGCCCTTCAGCCCGCCATGGCACTATGGGAGCCCCTCTCTGGCCTGGCTGAGGCAGGAGCTGCCTCCCCATGCTTCCGGGGAGGTGTGGAGGGAGAGGCACCAGCGGGAACCGGGGCTGCGTGTGGTGCTCGTGGGCCAGTGCGAATTCCGCAGGCAGGCGCAGGCGTGGCTGGGCCCACACACTGGAGCAGCAGGCTGTCGCGGAGAGCTCTGCGGAGAGCTCGGGCAGTGAGGGGCTTAGCACCTGGGTCCTGGGCTGGCAGTTGTGGAGGTTGCCACAGGGTCCCCTAGCTAAACCTGCTTCCTGGTGGGGATGGGGGGCAGTGATCTGGACTTGCAGCATGCAGTGTCTGAGGCTCCCCTCCCCCCACAGTGCGCTCCAGCATGGCCTGAGTCTCCCTGATGGGCACCGCTCCCTGCTCCCTGGCTCCCAGAGGCCAGGCGCCGCTGGGGACTGGTGGGTAGCTCCGCCTGCAGCCCAGGTGCAGGATCCACTAGGTGAAGCCAACTGGGCTCCTGAACTGGATGGGGACTTGGAGAACTTTTATATCTAGCCAGAGGATTATATGTGCACCAATCAGCACTCTGTATCTAGCTAACCCAGTGGGGACTTGGAGAACTTTTCCCTCTGGCACTCTGTGTCTAGCTCAAGGATTGTAAATGCACCAATCAGCACTCGGTGTGTAGCTCAGGGTTTGTAAATACACCAATCAGTACTCTGTCTAGCTCAAGGTTTGTAAATACACCAATTGGTAGTCTCTATCTAGCTAACTGTGTATCTAGCTAACTAGCACTCTGTGACTCTGTGTCTACCTCAAGGACTGTAAACGCACCAATCAGCACTCTGTCAAAATGGACCAATAAGCTCTCTGTAAACTGGACCAATCAACCATCTGTAAAATGGACCAATCAGCAGGATGTGGGTGGGGCCAGATAAGAGAATAAAAGCAGGCTGCCCCAGCCAGCAGCAACCCACTCGGGTAGCCTTCCACACTGTGAAAGCTTTGTTCCTTCTCTCTATGCAATAAATCTTGCTGCTGCTCACTCTTTGGGTCCACGATGTCTTTATGAGCTGTAACACTCACCGGGGAGGTCTGCAGCTTCACTCCTGAAGCCAACAGACCACGAACCCACCAGGAAGAATGAACAATTCCAGACACGCTGTCTTTAAGAGCCCTAACACTCACCACGAAGGTTTGCAGCTTCACTTGTGACAGCAAGACCAGGAACCCACCAGAAAGAAGCTCCAGACACATCTGAACGTCTGAAGGAAAAAACTCCCGACACACCGTCTTTAAGAACTGTAACACTCACTGCGAGGGTTGGCGGCTTCATTCTTGAAGTCAGTGAGACCAAGAACCCACCAATTCCGTACACAGTAGGGCTGCTGCAGGTTGCTGTAGACCCTATTAACGTGGGTCCCTCCTGCACGTGGAGGTGTCACCAGTGGAGTTTGCAGAACAGCAAAGATGGCTGCCTGCTCCTTACCTTGGGAATTCCATTCCAGAGGGGTACCAACCTGGTGCCAGTGGGAGCAATTCTATATAAGGTTTCTGGCAACCTCTGTTGGAGGGGGTCTCACCCATTCAGGAGGCACAGGATCAGGGACTCATTTAATGAAGCACTCTTGCTATCCCTTGGCAGAGGGGTGTACTGCACTGGGAGGAGTCCCACTTGTGCTGACTGCCTGGTTACCTCAGAGCTGACAGGGGAAAAGACTAAGTTCACTGATCTGCAGAGACACAGCCACTGCTCCCTCCAGGGGCTTGGTCCCAGGGAGATCAGAGTTCTATCTGTAAATCCCAGGTTGCAGTTCCTGAAGTTCTCAAAGGGAGGCCCTGCCCAGGGAGGAAGGATGGGTCCAGGCCTGTCCTAAAGACACACACAGTCTGACCATGAGCTGCTATGGCCTCTGAGCCGAGCTGTGAGGATTTCCTGCTGGGTCCAATCTACCCAGTCTCCCTGGCATCGGCAGGGGAACATCAGTAGGCTGGAGCTGCAGTGATGGTTGCCACCCCTCCTGGCAGGGGCTCAATCCTCTTAGGCAGCAGGCAGCTGCAGTGATGGTGGCCACCCTTCCCCCTGGGAGCTCAGTTATCTTAGGCAGCCGGCAGCCAAAATAATGGTGGCCATGTCTTCCCCCAAGGAACTTGGTAGTCTGTCTCCAGCCCAGGGGCCACTGAGAATCTGCACAGCTATGTGCTTAGGACCCAAGGCCTTGGTGGCGTGGGCTCAAGAGGGGATCTCCTGATCTGTATGTTGCACAGATCCGTGGAAAAATCATGATTTCCAAGGCAGGGTAGCACAGTCACTCACAGCCTCCCTTGGCTGGGAGTGGGAGCTCTTCTTTCCTCGTGCAGCTCCTGGGTGGGCCACTGCTCCACCATGCTTTTCCTTGCTCTCTGTGGGGCACGCCAACCACCCAGTCAGTCCCAGCGAGAGAACCTGGATACTTTAGTTTCCAGTGCAGGATTCACTCACCATTTTCATTCTTCTCAGTGAGCGTGTCCAACTGCAGCTGTTTCTAGTCAGCCATCTTGGCCCCTTCCCAAAATATTTTTTGATAGTATATGCCATTGAAAATAAATGCTGAGACAAATTCACAATATATGGATATTCATATATAAATTACACACATGCGCTTCTGAACTCATACACTTTGACCATTACAATAAGTATATTTAAATGAAGCAAAGATAAATCTGAATAATAGCAGTGCTATTTTCTTTCTGTACCTTAATGAATTCTCTTGCACACTCCCTTAGAATGTATTCGCTCCATTTTGGATGTTCCTAAAATGTTCTGGCAGAGTCAAAAGAAATTTCATAAAAATGAAAACCAATAGAAAACATTGAAGAAAGAGAAGAACATCTGGAAATGAAGAGAAGATAATCACAGAAAGAATAACATGAAACATGAAAACTGTCTGGTGTAACTGGTAAACTTATAGCCAGTGTGGAAAGGACTAACATATGAAATAATGTGGGCATCACAAGGCAAAATGTTGCATATAATAACACTTAAATATATGAAGCATACTTTCATCATAGAAAGGCTTTACTTGACCCCCACACAGGCTAAGACAGCTTCCCTGTTGGGAAATGTGACTTTAGAGTTGAAAAGTGAAGCCAACAAATTACAGAGAATGCGTACTCCAGAGCCAGCAATGATCTTCCCATCCGCGAAAGCCAAGAGTACATTTCCAGCAGTAATCATTTATGAATGACCATGTATCATCCTCTCAGGAGTTGGCTTCTTGGACTCTGTGCCTGAGAACAAGATTGTTAATTGCTCTTACAAAGAAATATATGGGTAATTACATAAAACATGTTACAATTTTAATAATGATTTCTAGGCCTACTAAAATACATTTCTTGTGTTAGGTACAGCTAAAAATTATCTGTCTTTATAGCAAGGATTCTTGACTGCTTTGTTGATTAAGGGAAATGTCTCTCCAACCTTGGGTGAATAATTCACAATGTGATCTTTGGGTTTAACACAGAGCTTGGATCCATTCCATGAATGCTGGATCGAATGAAATGTTAATATAAGCAGGGGTTTATTTGAATTAGGTAGTATCTACCTAAGATTTTTTTGGTAATGTTAGATATATTTATATTTGTTTATTTATTTATTTAGAAAGGGTCTCATTCTGTCACCCAGGCTGGAGTACAGTGGCACATTCATGGCACACTGCAGCCTCAAGCTCCTGGGCTTAAGTGATTCTCTTACTGAGGATCTGAGCTGAGACTATGGGTGCATGCCACCACATTTGACTAATATTTGTTTATTCATAGAGACAAGATCTCGCTCTGTTGCACAGGCTAGCCTTGTATTCCTGGCCTCAAGCAATCTGCCATCTCAGCCTCCCAAAGTGCTGAGATTATAGGCATGGGTCACTGTGTCCAGCTAAGCCAAACATTCATGTTTATACTATAGAATTACTTCCCTATTATTACTTATTCAAGCCCTATCTAAAGTACTATGACACAAGGTGGTACAAAACTTAACTTTCATTATGTCTCCTGAATACACGAGCATCAACAAGGTAAATAAAGTCATGGATTTCTGACCATCCTCTTACACAATGTTATAAGAGAAAAACCTATGATAAATGAAAAGGGACTGTGAATATGCAAAAGAGGCCATACTTGACAACTCAAATTTTAGCATGTGTTCATGGGTTCTATATCTATTTTTCATTTTAAAAAGCCAACTTAGTATTTTCTTTTTTAAGACATTCATTTCATATTTTTTAGGAGCATTAAAGCATGATCTGTAGCAGCAGTTTTCAAAATTTTGGTTTCAAGAATCTTTTACACATTAAAAAATTATGGTGAATACTAATGAGATTTTTCCTATGTGTATGTATCAATTGATAATTACTGCTAAATTCTTATAATATGTGTTTATTAATTTATTTTAAAAGAATAGTGAGCCAGGCATGGTGGTACACAATGGTAATCCTAGCTATTTGGGAGGCTGAGGCAGGAGAATCACTTGAGCCCAAGAGTTCAAGGATTCAATGTGCTATGATTATGCCTGTG
Organism: Theropithecus gelada; assembly: GCF_003255815.1. Classification (NCBI taxonomy): domain Eukaryota; kingdom Metazoa; phylum Chordata; class Mammalia; order Primates; family Cercopithecidae; genus Theropithecus; species Theropithecus gelada. The sequence goes on from NC_037676.1 coordinate 95,428,593, forward strand.
AATAGACACTGTATTCCAGCCTGATAAACAGAGCGAGACTCCATCTCTAAAAAAAGAAAAAATAAAAGAATAAATAAATAAATAAATAAATAAATAAATAAAATCCAGTGTATGCTGAAGTGACTGTTTTTTAACAACTAAGCAGAAGATTAATCGAGAATGTCTTCTTTTCATTCTTTTCAATTTCATTAATGTCTGACTCAATACAAGACAACTGGATTCCTGTACATGTGTACGCATTCAATCTGTTGTGCTATGCTATTTAGTTGAAGTATATGAAGAAAATCTCATCTTAAACAGATATGGGAAAAGGGAGAAGTTTTTTTTTATTATTATTATACTTTAAGTTCTGGGATACATGTGCAGGACATGCAGGTTTGTTACACAGGTATACATGTGCCATGGTGGTTTGCTGCACCCATCAACCCGTCATCTACATTAGGTATTTCTCCTAATGCTATCCCTCCCCTAGCCTCCCATCCCCAGACAGGCCCCAGTATGTGATGTTCCCCTCCCTGTGCCTATACGTTCTCATTGTTCAACTCTCACTTATGAGTGAGAACTTGTGGTGTTTGGTTTCCTGTTCCTGTATTAGTTTGCTGAGAATGATGGTTTCCAGCTTCATCTCTGTCCCTGCAAAGGACACAAACTCATTCCTTTTTATGGCTGCATAGTATTCCATGGTGTATATGTGCCACATTTTCTTTATCCAGTCTAACATTGATGGGCATTTTGGGTTGGTTCCAAGTCTTTGCTATTGTGAATAGTGCTATAATAAACATACGTGTACATGTGTCTTTATAGTAGAATGATTTGTAATCCTTTGGGTATATACCCAGTAATGGGATTGCTCGGTCAAATGGTATTTCTGGTTCTAGATCCTTGAGGAATCACCATGCTGTCTTCCACAGTGGTTGAACTAATTTACACTCCCACCAACCATGTAAAAGTGTTCCTATTTCTCCACATTCTCTCCAGCATCTGTTGTTTCCTGACTTTTTAATGATCGCCATTCTAACTGGCATGGGAGTCCAGGTCTCTTTGTAGGTCTCTAAGAACTTGCTTTATGAATCTGGGTGTTTCTGTATTGTGTACATGTATATTTAGGATATTTAGCTGTTCTTGTTGCATTTATCCCTTAACCATTATGTAATGTCCTTGTTTATCTTTTGTAATCTTTGTTGGTTTAAACTCTGTTTTATCAGAGACTAGGATTGCCACCTCTGTTTTGTGGTTGTTGTTGTTGTTTGTTTGTTTGTTTTTGCTATTCATTTGATTGGTAAATATTCTTCCATCCCTTTATTTTGAGCCTGTGTGTGTCTTTGCATGTGAGATGGGTCTCCTGAATACAGCACACCAATGGGTCTTGACTCTTTATCCAATTTGCCAGTCTATGCATTTTAACTGAGGCATTTAGCCCATTTACACTTAAGGTTAATATTGTTGTGTGTGAATTTGAACCCATTATCATGATATTAGCTGGTAATTTTGTCCATTAATTGATGCAGTTTCTTCATAGTGTCAATGGTCTTTACAATTTGGTTTGTTTTTGCAGTGGCTGGTACCAGTTTTTCCTTTCCATATTTAGTGCTTCCTTCAGGAGCTCTTGTAAGGCAGGCCTGGTGGTGACAAAATCCTTCAGCATTTGCTTGTCTGTAAAGGATTTTATTTCTCCTTCACTTATGAAGCTTAGTTTTGCTGGTTATGAAATTCTGGGTTGAAAACACTGGTCTTTAATAATGTTGAATATTGGTCCCCACTCTCTTCTGGCTAGTAGGGTTTCTGCAGAGAGATCCACTGTTAGTCCAATGGGCTTCCCTTTGTGGGTAACCCTACCTTTCTCTCTGGCTGCCCTTAGCAATTTTTGCTTCATTTCAACCTTGGTGAATCAGACAATTATGTGTCTTGGGGTTGCTCTTCTCAAGAAGTATCTTTGTGGTGTTCTCTGTATTTCCTGAATTTAAATGTTGGCCTGCCTTGCTAGGTTGGGGAAGTTCTCCTGCATAGTATCCTGAAGAGTGTTTTCCAACTTAGTTCCATTCTCCCCATCACTTTCAGGTACACCAATCAAACGTAGGTTTGGTCTTTTCACATAGTACCATATATCTTAGGGATTGTGTTCATTTATTTTTATTCTGTTTTCTCTAATCTTGTCTTCACGCTTTATTTCATTAAGTTGATCTTCAATCTGTAATATCTTTTCTTCCACTTGATTGTTTCAGCTTTTGACACTTATGTATGCTTCACAAAGTTCTAGGGCTGTGTTTTGCAGCTCCATCAGGTCATTTATGTTCTTCTCTAAACGGTTTATTCTAGTTAGCAATTCTTCTATCCTTTTATCAGGGTTTTTAGTTTCCTTGCAGTGAGTTATAAAATGGTCCTTTAGCTCAGAGGAGTTTGTTATTACCCACCTTCTGAAACCTACTTCTGTCAATTTGTCAAACTAATTCTCCTTCCAGTTTTGTTTCCTTGCTGGCGAGGATTTGTAATCCTTTGGAGGAGAAGAGACATTCTGGTGTTTGGATTTTCAGCCATTTTGCACTGGTTTTTCCTCATCTTCATGGATTTATCTACCTTTGGTCTTTGCTGTTGGTGACCTTTGGATGGAGTTTTTTGCATCGTCATCCTTTTTCTTGATGTTGATGCTATTGCTTTCTGTTAGTTAGTTTTCCTTCTAACTGTCAGGCCCCTTTTCTGTGGGTCTGCTGGAGTTTGCTGGAGGTGCACTCCAGACCTTGTTTGCCTAGGTATTACCAGCAGTGGCTACAGAACAGCATTGATTCCTGTCTGCTTCTTCCCCTGGAAGCTTTATCCCAGAGGGGCATCCACCAGATGCCAGCCAGAGTTCTCCTGTATGAGGTGTCATTTGCCCCCTGCTGGGAGGTGTCTCCCCATCAGGAGGCATGCGGTCCCCACTTGAGGAGGCAGTCTGTCCCTTAGCAGAGCTCGAGTACTGTGCTGGGAGATCCACTGCTTTATTCAGAGCCAGCAGGCAGGAACATTTAAGTCTGCTGAAGCTGCACCCACAACTGCCCCTTCCCCCAGATGCTCTGTCCCAGGGAGATGGGAGTTTTATCTATAAGCCCCTGAATGGGGCTGCTGCCTTTCTTTCGAAGATGCCCTGCCCAGAGAAGAGGAATGTAGAGAGGCAGTCTGGCTACGGCAGCTTTGGGTGCTGCGGTGGGCTCCAACCAGTTTGAAATTCCTGGCAGCTTTGTTTACACTGTGAGGGGGAAACCACCTACTCAAACCTCACTAATGGTGGATGCCTCTTCCCCGACCAAGCTCAGGTGTCCCAGGTTGACTTCAGACTGCTGTGCTGGCAGTGAGAATTTCAGGCCAGTGGATCTTAGCTTGCCGGGCTCCCTAGGGGTGGGATTCTCAGAGCAAGACCACTTGCCTCTCTGGCTTCAGCCCCGTTTCCAGGGGAGTGAACAGTTCTGTCTCACTGGCATTCCAGGTGCCACTGGGTTATGAAAAAAATTCCTGCAGCTAGCTCTGTGTCTGCCCAAAGGGCCACCCAGTTTTGTGCTTGAAACCCAGGGCCTGTGTGGTGAGGGAATATCCTGGTCTGCAGGTTGCAAAGACCATGGGAAAAGCGTAGTATCTGGGCTGGATAGCACTGTCCCTCACAACATAGTCCCTCATGGCTTCCCTTGGCTAAGGGAGAGTTCTCCAGCCCTTTGCACTTTCCAGGTGAGGCAACACCCCACCCTGCTTCTGCTCACCTTCCATGGGCTGCTCCCACTGTCTAACCATCCCAATGAGATTAACTAGGTACCTCAGTTGGAAAACCAGAAATCACCCTCCTTTTGTATTGGTCTTGCTGGGAACTGCAGAGCGGAACTGTTGCTATTCGGTCATCTTACCCAGGAATCCCCAGGATAAGTATTTTAATAGAATTTTTAGAAAATTGTGGACATCTTTCTTTGGTATTATACTGAAGCTCAGCAAGTGGTAATTTCTTAAAAGTTAATTGTAATGCAGAATATAAAACCTGATCAATGGATTATTTTGTACCCTGTGACATTACAACTTTTTGGTTCCTTGTGTGAATTTGAATTTTTTTTTAAATCTCATAAATGATTTTATAACCTCAAGCATTGGTAATTTAGAAAATATTCAATTAAGAACTTTCAAATATTAACATTCTTTATTTTAAAATGTTAGAAAACTGCACTGTAGATTCATAAAAGAATGAGCAAAGTGGGTCAATAGTATCTTTGTATTGTTATAGATACAATTTTACCTTACAGAGCCTCCAAGGGTTGCCTGGACCAAATTTTTAGAAGTGCTAATCTATAGGACCCTTTTGAGGTACTAATGGAAATACTGTAAGCATAAATTCACACCTACACCTGGGGAAGGAGAAGCCAGTTATTTCTCAGAGAAGCAGGTTATGATCCTGTTGACTGTCCACAGTTGTCATAGGTCTGTTCTGGGTTCTCAGACAGAGGAGGCATTTCCTGTAGAATATTTGTACTGTTTGTACAAATGCTTTTAACCTTTCCATATAAAAAGTTTATTATAAATATGTTTCTTAAAAAACGATTTTTTTAATTTTTTTGAAACAAAGATCTGGGTTATTAAATTTTAATATCTTTAAACAGGGCTATGGGAAGTTTAAAAGTTTATGAAGGAATCAAGTGGCAGAGTAATGTCAGCAAGATGGTAGAATAGGAATCTTCACCCTAATTCATAACCCCCCAACTTACACACACACACACACACACACACACACACCAATTTTGATAACTGCCCATGGACAAGAATACTTTTGTAGGAGTCTGAGAGTCAAGCAGAGAGGTCTCAAAACCCTGTTAGATTTAAAAAAAGAAAATCTGAGAATAGATGCATTGAAAAGTGTAACAGGAACAGTTTCACTTTACCCATGTCACCTCTCCTCTCAGGCTGCACAGCCCAGTGCCAACAGAGATCACCAGGGATTAGGATTTCTTTCATGAGGAAAGGTGAGAGCACGGAGTATCTGGCTTCCACAGCTACACAAGAGGCCTACTTCTCTCTTGACCCACCCAAAACACTGAAGCAATCTGAATGGCTGATTAGTCTGGAGGCACAAAAGTCAACCAAAGACCACAATTTCTACTAACTGCTTCCATTATTCCACCAAGATGCCTACTTGTAAACTTAATAAAACACATCACCTGCAAGCCCCTCAACTAGCCCATGTGTGCCCCCCAGCACTCCATGCATCCCTCACCCTCCCCATAGCTGACTACCTGTGCACATACCTGCAGACAGTGTGCACAAACTTGTGCATAAGCACAAGCAGACAGCCATCTCAATTCTGTGGGATTGAGAGAAGGTGTATAACCTTGAACACCTCAGGGAACTGCCCTAAAGAAAATATGGAGAGTCTCACCACCTGGCCTGGCTTTGCAGGATCAAAAGAAGGTGTACAATACTAGGATATCTTCCCCACCACTGCCCATGAGGTAACAGGAGAAGTGAAGTGGATGCACCCATAGAAAAGGCCTGAAAGAACTCCAGAGTCCCTAGGATTCTGATGGTCTTTTTCTCTCGAACCGTCAGTAAGGACTTGAGGAGGTGACTGCTTTTTAAAATGTGAAAACAGTAATGCAAGAATTCAAGAAATGTGTAAAATAAAGGAAAAATGACACTACCAAATGAACGCAATAATATTCCAGTAACCAACTAGAAATACGTAGAGATCTATGAATTACTGACAAAAAAATATTGAAATAAGTGTTTTAAAGAAGAAAAACAAACTTAAAGAGAATATAGACAGCTCAGAAAAATGATACATGAGCAAAATGAGAACTTTAATGAAAAGAAGACGTAAAAAAGAAGTAGACAGAAATTCTAGAGATGTAAAATATAATGAATGAAATGAAAAGTGAAATAGAGAACTTCAAGGCAGACCAAACAACAAGAAACAAACTTTAAATGTGAAGACAAGTCATTTGAAATTACCCAAAGGACAAAACAGAAAAAATAATAGAAAAGAGTGAAGGAGTTCTGCTGGATTTATGGGACTTCATCAAGTGAACCAATATATACATGATGAGCATTCCAGGAGGAGAAAATAAAAAGAAAGGGACAAAAAGTTACATTTTAAAATTCGGGCTCAAAAGATTTCAAATGTTGGGAGGGATATGAACATCCAGTCTTAAGAAGTGTGAAACTCGCCAAATAAGATCAACCCAAAGAAGATTAGACTGAGGATATCAAGCAAATTATCAAAAGTAAAACAAAGAGATAATTTTGGTAACAGGAAAAGTAACTCATCACAACAAGGAAACCCCCATAATTCTATTAATGGATTTCTCAGCAGAAACTTTGCAGGCCAGGAGAAAGTAGAAAAATATATTCAAAGTGCTGAATGGAAAGAACTGCTAGGAATAATATATCAGGAAAAGCCATCCTATAGAAATGAAGGAGAGATAAAGTTTAAGAGAATTCAACACCACTAAACCTGATTTACAAAAAATGCTAAAGGGAGCTCAAGTTGAAATGAAAAGACAATAACTAGTAACATGAAAATATATGGAAGTAAAAAACTCATCAAGGTGAGTGTATAGTCAAGTTCAGAATTCTCTAACACTGCAATAGTGGTACGTAAATTACTTTTTTTTTTTTTTTTTTTTTTTGAGATGGAGTTCTGCTCTTGTTGCCCAGGCTGGAGTGCAGTGGTGTGATCTCGGCTCACTGCAACCTCCACCCACCGGGTTCAAGCAATTCTCCTGCCTCAGCCTCCTGAGTAGCTATGAATACAGGTGCCTGCCACCACACCTGGCAAATTTTTTTGTATATTTAGTAGAGACAGGGGTTCACCATGTTGGTCAGGCTGGTCTTGAACTCCTGACCTCGGGTGATCCACCCACCTTGACCTCCCAAAGTGCTGGGATTATAGGCGTGAGCCACTGCATCCAGCTATAAATTGCTTTTAACTGGAATGAAAGATGAAAGACAAAAATATGAAAATTAACTGTAGCTACAATATTTATTAATACATAATATGCAAACATATAAATTGAGGCATCAATAACAATAATAACATCAATAATAAAGTATTGGAAAAGGAAGAAGTAGAAGTGTACAATTATTGTATACAATTAAATTTAAGTTGCTATCAACTTAACATAGACTATGACAATGATAAGATATTTTTGTAGCTTTATGGTAACAATAAAGCAAAAACATCTAGTAGATACACAAAAGAAAACAATGAAATTATACCACTAAATCATCAAATCAAAATTCGAGACAGCAAGAGAGGAAGTAAGAAACAAAGGAACTGTAAAACAGAAAACAACAAAATGGCAATAGTACATTCTTGCACAGCAATAATAAATTTTAAGTAAATGAATTTAATTTTCCAAGTAGTTAAATGGATTTTTTTAATCCAAAAATATTCTGTCTAAAGAAGCTCAGTTTAGCTTTCAAGACAATCATAGGCTGAAAGTGAAAGGATGGAAAAATATATTTCACACAAATGGTTACCAAAAGAGAGTAGTAATGACTATCCTGACAGCAGAAAAACAGGATGTTAAGTAAAAAATTATCACAAGAGACAAACAAGGTCATTATATAATGATATAGGTATCAATTCATCAAAAGGATACAAAAGTTGTAGATATATATGCACCCAACTTCAAAGCACCTAAATATATGAAGGAAATATTAACAGACTTGAAAGAAGAAACAGCAATGCAATAATAATAGGAAACTTCAGTACCTCATTTTCAATGATGGATAGATCATCCAATCAATAAGGAAACAGCAAACTTGAATAACAGTATAGACCAAGTGAACCTAACATACACATGCAGAACATTACATCCGACAGCAACATAATAAACAATCTTCTCAAGAACATACATGGAATATTCTCCAAGATAGAGCATATAATTGACCACAAGAAAGTCTTAACAAATTTAAGAAGGTTGACATCATAGCAGATAACTTTTCCAAATATAATGGTTATACTAGATATCAATAATACAGGAAACTGAGAAATTAGCAAATACATGAAAATTAAACAACATAATCCTTTCCTACCAAAGGAGAAAGAAAGAAGGAAGGAAGGAAGAAAGGAAGGAAGGAAGGAAGGAGAGAAAGAAAGAAAGAGAGAGAGAGAGAGGAAGGAAGGAAGGAAGGAAGGAAGGAAGGAAGGAAGGAAGGAAGGAAGGAAGGAAGGAAGGAAGGAAGGAAGGAAGGAAGAAAGAAAGGGAGGGAGAGAAAGAAAGAGAAAGAGAAGGGAAGGGAAGGAAGGGAAGGGAAGGGGAGGAAGAAGGGAAGGAAAGGGAAGGGCAGAAGAAAAGAAAAAGGAAAGGAAAACTTTAAAAACCTTGGGACAAAAGGAAATGGAAACACATCATACCAAAACTCCCTGGATGCAGCAAAACAGTTCGGAGGGAAACTTATAATGATAAATGCCTACATTAAGAAAAAGAAAGATCTAAAATAAACAATTTTATTTTTCAAGGAATAACTTTATACTTCAAGAAATTAAAAAAAAAAAACTAAACCTAAAGTTAGCAGAAGAAATAACATAACAGCAATAGAAGCAGCAATATGTAAAATAAAGATTGGATAAAGAGTAGAAAAGATTGGCAAAACTAAAATTTGGTTTTTTGAACATATGAACAAAATTACAAACTGTTATGTAGACTAAGAAGAAAATCAAATTACATTATAAATGAAGGAGGAGACATAACAACTGATCACAACAGAAAGACGAAGGATTAGAAGCAATTACCATGAACAATTATACATCAACAAATTAGATAACCTAAAACAAATTGATAAATTTCTAAAAACATAGAGTATACTAAGTCATAAAGTAATCGAAAATATGAAAAAAGCAATAATGAGTAAGAAGACTGAATCAATAATCAAAACAAAGAAAAGCCCAGGAACAGATGGCATCAGGAACAGATAGTGAATACTATCAAATATTTAAAGAAAAGTTAACACAAATTTTTCTCAATCTCTTTCAAAAAATTAAAGAGAAGGGAACACTTCCAAGTATAATTTATGTGACCGCATAATGCTTATCCCAAATCCAGACAAGGACACTACAAGAAAAGAAAATCACAGATCAATGCCTCTGATAAATATAGATGGAAAAATCCATAACAAAATACTAGCAAATAAAATTCAGTATCACATCAAAAGGATCATTCATCATGATTTAGTGGAATTAATCCCTAGGATGCAAGAATGGTTCAATATATGCAAATCAATAAATATGATACACCGCATTACCAAAGTGAAGGATAAAATTATATAATCCCCTCAACAGACACAAAAAAAGCATCTGACAAAATTTAGTATCCTTTTATGATGAATATTTTATTTTCAAGAAATTAAATATAGAAAGAATATACCTTAACATAAAAAAGACTATATATAACAAGTCAGCAGCTAACATCATACTCAATGGTGAAAAACTGAAATCTCTTTCTCTAAAATCAGGAATAGAACAAGGATGCTGATTCTCACCAAATCTATTCAACATAGTACTGGAAGTCTTAGCCAGAACAATTAAGCAAGAAAATTGATAAATAAAAAACACCCAAATCAGAAAGGAAGAAGTAAAGTAATCTCTGCCTGCAAATGACATGGTCTTATATTTTGAGAACCCTAAATTCTACCAAATATTATTAGAACCAATTAATAAATTGAGGAAAATTGCAAAAATTAACATGCAAAAATCAGTTGCATTCTGATACACTAACAATGAACTATTTGAAGAAGAAATTAAGAAATAAATCCCATTTACAATAGCATTAAAAAGAATAAAATACTTAGGAATAAATTTAACCAAGGAGGCAAAAGATCTATATACTGAAAACTATAAAACATTAATGAAAGAAGTTGAAGAAGGCGCAAATGAATGAAAACACTTCTGTGCTCACTGACTGAAAGAATTAATATTTTCAAATCACCATACCACCAACAGCTATCTACAAGTTCAATTCAATCCCTATCAAAATCTCTGACATTTTTAATAAAAATAGAAAAACTATACTAAAATTTGTATGCAACCACAAACCACCCTAAAAAAAAAAAAAGAAATCTTGAGCAAGAAGAAAAAAGCTGACAGTATCATACTTTCTGATTTCAAAATATATTACAATGCTACAGGCATCAAAACTGTGTGATATTGACCTAAAAACAGACAGACCAATGGAACAGAACAGAGATCTGAGAAATAAATCCACACATTTACAATCAACTGAAATTCAGCAAGGATGCCAAAAACAATAAGAAAAGAATAATCTCTTCAACAAATGTTGTTTAGTAAGTTATGGGCCCACATATAGAAGAATAAAATTGGTACCTTAATATTTTCTCTATCTGTCTATCTATCTACCTACTTACCTTCCTATCTGATAAATAATATTCATCTGCAAAAACCAAAGGGAATTCTGCCATTTCACACAACATGGATGAATCCAGAAGACATTGTATGAGGTAAAATAAGCCAGGCTCAGAAAGCTATTTCATGCATGATCTTACTTACAGGTAAACTCTAAAATAGCTGACTTCATAAAAGCAGAGAGTAGAATAATGATTGTCAAGGCCTAGCAGTTGGTAAAAATTGGGAGATATTGGTCAAAGGGTACAAAGTTTCAGTTATGCAGGATGAATAAATTCTGGGAATGTAATGTAAAGAATGATGACAATAGTTAATAACTTATTGTATATGTGAAATTTGCTAACAGAGTAGATCTTAAGTGTTCTCACCCCCTCCACACACACACATGCACACACAAAATAGTGGTAGCTATGTGATGTGATGGATATGTTAATTCACTTGATAATTAGTTCAAAATGTATGCAGATATATCAAAATATTACATTGTACACTTTAAATACATACAATTTTTACTTGTCACTATACCTCAACATAAAGTTTGCAAAAATATGTACAAAGGACAAAATCACACATTTAAAAGGGTGGTACTTAAACTAGGTTCAGTAAATAAATGTGGTAATCTTGAAAATCAGAGTAGTTTACTAATATTTCAATATAACTTAATATTGATACAAAACTCACTGCATGTAAGTGAAGTTTAAGAAAATCCTGGTGAGTCCTTCGACAGTACTGTAGGGGAAGGAAACATCCTCACTTTTGTTGGGCCCTCTCATTGTTATAATTCTGTCATGTAATTAGAGTCACCTACAGACATAAAAGTACAGACTTTTTGAAATAATAATATGATGTGTATCAATGAGTAATGTAAAATTTATTGTATTTCTTATGATCAACAGAGTGAAAGACCACTATGGAATGCAAGGAAATATTTGCAAAATATCCATCTGACAAGGGCTTAATTACCAGATTATGTAAGAAATATACAAGGGACTCAAACAACAACACACACACAAAATCAAATAATCTGATTAAAAATGGGCAAATAGCTGAGTGTGGTGGCTCATGTCTGTAATTCCAGGCTTTGGGAGGCCAAAACAAGAGGATCGTTTGAGCCAGGGAGGCAGAGTTTGCAGTGAGCCAGGATTGCACCACTGCATTCTGGCCTGGGCAATGGAGTCAGATCCTGTCAAAACAAAACAAAACAAAACAAACAACAACAATAAAAATACAGGGCAAATAAGTTGCATAGATATTTCTCAAATGAAAACATATAAATGGCCAACAGATATATGAAAAAAAATGCCCAATACTGCCAATCATCAAGGAAATGCAAATCAAAACCACAATGAAATATCATCTCACCTCAGTTAAAATGGCTATTATCAAAATGACAGAAGACGACAGATGCTGGTGAGAATATGGAGAAGGAGAACTCTCATATACGGTTGGTGTGAATGTAAATTAGTACAATCAGTATGGGAAACAGTATGGAGGTACCTCAAAAAACTGAAAATAGAACTATGATATGACCTAGCAATCCCACTGCTGGATTGGAAACCGGTATATTAAAGAGATATCTGCACTCTTATATTTGTCACAGCACTATTCATGATAGTTGATTCCAAGTGTATTAGTCTGTTCTCACACTGCTGATAAAGACATACTCAAGACTGGGCAATTTACAAAAGAAAGAGGTTTAATCAGACAGAGTTCCACGTGGCTGGGTAAGCCTCACAACCAGGGTGGAAGGCAAAGAAGAGCAAGTCACGCCTTACATGAATGGCAGCAGGCAAAAAAGAGAGCTTGTGCAGGAAAACTCCCCTTTAGGATAGCCATCAGCTCTCCTGAGATTTACTGTCATGAGAACAGCATGGGAAAGGCTTGCCCCCGTGATTCAGTTACCTCCCACTGGCCCCTCCCGTAACACATGGGAATTGAAAATGAGGATATAGCCAAACCATGTCACCAAGATATGGAATCAACCTATGTGTCCATCAGTGGATGACTGAATAAAGAAAATGTGGTTTATAAATACAATGGAATATTATTTAGCTGTTAAAAGGAATGAAGACTGTCATTTGCAATAACATGGATGAAACTGGAGGTCATTCTATTAAGTGAAATAAGCCAGGCAAAGAAAGACAAATATGGCATATTCTCTTTCATATTTGAGAGATAAAAACATGAATCACATGGAGATTGAGAGTTGATTAGTGGTTACCAGAGGCTTAAAAGGAGAGGGAAGAGGAGAGTATAAGGAGATACTGGACTAAGTTACAATTAGATAGGAGAAATAAGTTCTGGTGTTCTATTGCACACTAGAGCATTTAGTTTACAGGGTAGCAGCCCTCAGGGGCTTTATCTTACTCTAGTAATTTGAAAGGAACAATGACTGGTGGAGGGATTCATAAAATTGAAAATTTTTTCATAAAAGTTTACCATTCTATTCTAAATTTAATCCCATTATATGAATGTTATACACATTATACAGATTTATATTGTGAACAATAATTTATTGTATACTTCAAAATAACTAGAAGAGAAGATTTGGAATGTTCTCAACACAAAAAAAGATCAATATTTGAGGTGATGGATATCCCAATCACCCCAATTTGATCATTACATATCCAATATCATCACAGATATATGCTGTATGCACATATCAAAATATCACATCTACCATATAAATATGTACAATTATTATGTATCAATAAAAAGGATTACTCTATCTTGGCCTATTGCTTGGGGAAAATAATAGAAAGTGTAAGTGAATGAATAAATGAGGAAAACTGCTCTCTCTCATGTGCTTTGCAGGATTAGAGCATTATTTTTGATTAATTTAAACATATAATTAAGTCAATATGAAGCATAAATAGGAAATAAAGTCAACTTCATATTAAATTTTTAGATAAAATACAATAAAATGTCTATATTAAAATAAATGAACCTTCTTACATGATTTTTGAGATTGACAACTGACCAAAACCTATTACATACATTACATGGTGTAATAAAAATCACTGCTCTGGCTACGTCTGGAAGTCTTTGCAGCTGCAAGGGTACTTCTTGGAAATAAAGTTTGTGTTTACACAGGTGCGGCCATATTTAACAAAAAAATTTTTTATGCACTATGCAAACAGCTGCCTGTCTGTTTTCTTTGGCAGAGTTCTTTCCAACTGAAACAACCTATATCAAGCACATCGCTCTGTGATACTTATATAAACAATACAGAAAAATTCCTGTACAAGGAAGCGGTTCCTCATAATGTGTCTTATAGATAAACTAGTAAAGCAGAAGCCACTTGATTGGAGCCTGCTAAGAAAACGATGTCCTTAGTGAAATATTTACCATCTAATATTATGTGTGCAAGCTGCTAGAGAAACATTAAGTTTTCAGGGTAGCAAGTATCAGGGGCTTTATCTAACTCTCATAATTTGAAGGGAATAATGGCTGGCAGAGGGATTCATAAAATTGAGCATTTTCTCATAACGGTTTAGTATTCTAATCTAATTTTAGTCTTTGCATAGATTGCTTTCCAAAACATGTAGTTGTAAAATATATTATAATATATTAATATATAATAATAAATATATTATTTTGTTAAGAAGTAATTAAGAATGTCATATTTGAAAAGTTACATATATTTATAAAACCATACCTAAGAGTATTAATTTTGATTGATTTTTTAACAAAAATTGACAGCTTTTACATTGTGCAATTTTTTGTCTTGAAGGCAGAAATTCCTTACAGATAATATGTTAAACTTTACCCATTAATTTAACAGCTCCTACAATGTTCCAGACGCTCACTATTCCAGGCACTGAGAATAAAGAAATTAACAAAACAGACAAAAACTCTTACCCTTGAAGAACAGGTATGCTTCAGAAGAATGTTAAAAGTTACTGCTATAAACCATGTGAAAACTAGGAAAATTGAATCAGAAATATGAATGATGTAGAGAATGTATGACAGGAGATAGAACAGCAGTGATGAAAGGAAAGTTCAACGCAGAGTCCTTAGCTTAAAAGGTTTGCTCATGGTAGACCAGTTTATTCCTCACCACTAATTTTCCCTGATTAATTGAAAGACAGTCAGTAATTGAAATCTTAATTTCCCTATTACAAGGCAATCATAATTACAATTTCAATCATTAAAATAGTTATGTAAGGGTTTCTAAATAAATAATATCCAAATCAGTAGTCCTGGCCTTCTCTGAGACTTCTAGCCAGAGGCCAGGTTGTAGCTGAAAGGCTCCCTCAGACTGAAGACTCTGTCTAAAGCAAGTACCACGGATACTTGCCTCAAAACTCTCAAGCATGTGAGACAGCATTGATCCTCAAGGTTCTGAAATACAAATAGAGGTTTTCACATGATAAAATACTTTGTGCTTTAGAATATGTTTCTATCAATGTTTTATTGTTTAACAGCATAATATGCATTATTGAATACCTTACAATAATAAGTGTTAAGACAACACTTTAAACACCTAAAAAAAACTTTCTAAACTCTTTAGAAGCCTTCTTTCAAGTATGTTTGTACAGACAAAGATTCTTTGCTTGACCAAACTTTAGTCACACTCCTAAAACCTTCTCCTAGGCCCGTCTGTGCACTTGCTCGTAAAATCCAGTTCTAGTGAAAACCCTGCTAAGTTCTAGCAAGAACCCTCTGTTCCACCATATCAGATAACCCCTTGATATCTCACTGGGTTCTTCATTCTTTACTATTCCCCAGATGATGTCTGATCACCCTGACTTGTCTTCAACAAGAATCCTGTTAGTTCAGTTTCGCCAAAATTCTCCTCACCTCTGATGCTTCTCCTAACTTTCTATCCAGTGACCCCTCACTGCTCCATGGCTATAAATTGCTACTTGCCCATGTTATATTCAGAGCTGAGCCTCTTTCTCTTCTGAAGTCTCTTTTCCTCTAATGTGATAAACCTAAATAAAATCTGTTTTTACCACTTTAACTACCCTCCAGCTCTGTTTTATCTTTGACCTTGTACTAGGTTGAAACAGCATTTATTCATTTTTGCATTGTAGCCTAAGCTCTATACAAACCAAATCGGTATTTTATATGAAAGCTGTGTTTATTCTTGGGCACATTCAGAGTGTTTCCGTGTATAATTACCAGACCATTCCTAGTTAATTCTAAAATAAAACGATTAATAAAGTGTTCTTTTATGTGGTAAAAGTGAATATATGGGTGAGTTTTTCATTTTGTGCCACACCTTGACCCTGGGAGGAACCAAATCACAAGGTTGTTTACTACTACTAACTGACCTGTTTAAATGAAGTGTCGGTCCAGAAATCCAGACCTCTCACTGACCTGATAAAATATGCATGACATACTAGCTGTGCCCCAAGGCTAATGGGAGAATTCAGGTAGGATTTTTCCAAAATAAAAAGAGTAAATCATCATCACCATTAACACACGTACTAACAAATGCCTGATTTTTCTAAGTCGATAGAACCTGAATGCAAGGGTATCTGCTTGAATATTTTTCCAGAAACCTTCAAGTTTAAGCAATGAGAAAAACAGAGCTGAACTCCTACAAAGAGATTTCCCTCATTACCCCTTCTTCAGAAGGGCTCTTCTGTGATATATAGTTACGCTCAGGAGTAATCCACAAAATTAGCTCAAGGGGATAGCCGTGATCTTTGTACTGTTAATTACCTTTCAAAGTGTGATTTCTTGGCTGGGTCTTACTTTTTCTCAGAAATTTTACCGTTCTTTTCACAATACATGTATCTCTGATTTGTGAAGAAAATGGTTGAAGTTTCAATAGATAAGCAAAAAAAATAAAAGTCAAGAAAACTCTCCTTCTAACATTCTTTTATCCTTGCTTCTACTTCTTCATTTCCTTTTCTCTATTGCCTATTGTTCTTTCTGATAATAAAACGTTCTTGGCAGACAATATTAAAAAGTACAAAAATGTGTAAAGAACATAGTTAAAATCCCCAAAAATCCTATAATCCAGCAATGAATACTTCTAAATTTTGATGGGCTTTCTCCCAGTAGTTTCATGGTGATTTTTTACATAATTAGTATTACTTAACTTGTCTTACTGGGCCAAAGAAAATGAGTTTGTTTAGAATTCTTCAAAGACAGCACTTTTCATTTTCGGACACAGACACTGACTCACACTTCTATCTTATATAAAATTGTCCATCTCATTGCAGCCTTACCAGTAGTTTATAGTTTTATATTTTTTTGTATATGAAGTTATTTGAATTGTCATATCTTCAATACTAGGAAGTTAGTTTTTGTCATATCGTTAGTTTAGTAGTTATTTATGTTACACTGAATATTTTTGTCATTGATTGGTGTGTTCTTTATATTTTAATACTAACTCATTTTCATAAGGGTGGCAAATAGTTCCCATTTTTCCATTTGCATTTTAGTTTTATTAATTTCTTGAGTGGAGAGAAGTTGTTAATGTTTATATAGTCCAACATGTTGATTTCTTTATTTATGGGTTTTTATCTGCTTTTGTATTGATAAAGACATTGCACATTCAAAGATCAAAAGAACATTTGCCAGCATTTTACAGATTTTTTTTTACAGCTTTTTATTTGTAAAATTTAATTGGCTAATCCATCTGGAATTAATTTTTGTTTCATGAAATGAAGTTTGCCACTCCTTTATCATTTTACTCTGATTTCTTTTTCCTCAGACTGCTTGACTGTCTACTATTATATTGTTAATTTTCTCTTACACTACCAGAATGTTTGATGCTGGAGGTAGAGGCGCTTTGTCTATTTTGTCAACTGCTGAAGCTTCAGGGACAGTGCTCAGTCACGCTCTTGATTTTGGATCAGTATTTGTGGTGTTTTGTTTTGTTTGTTTGTTGTCCCACCAGCTTTATTGAGGTATAATATAGAAGTAAAAATTATAAATATTAAGGTATACAACATGTTTGATATATATGTATGATTGTGAAATTATTACCACAATAAAGCTAATTAACATATATGTCACCTTACATAGTTACCATTTGAGGGGGGTTGGAGAGACTGCTTAAGACCTACCCTCTTTGCAGAGTTCAACTATACAATACTTAACTGTAATCTCTAGAACTTACCCATCTTATAACTGAAAGTTTGTACACATTGGTCAACAGCTCCCACTACCACCACCCATGAACCAAATCCCTGGTCACCGCCAGTCTACTCTGTTTCTATGAGTCTGACTTTTTTAGATTCTACATATAAATGAAATTTCACACCAAAAATAAAATTTAATCATATATGTTTGTTATAGTTGATTTTGACCAAACTTTTGAATGTAATATTTTATTAAATGACTAAAATCATCAAAATTGATAATAATTCCATTTTACAGATGAGGTGACTGTGTCTGGAAATGAAGACCCATCAGGTAAATTTGAAGCCAGAATTAACAGTGAAACAGGCCCTAGTTTTATTTGGCAACTTCAATCATTCTTAGTGATCACAGACAAAAGAATATCAGAAAACAAATGATTTTGTGGAAAAAACCATAGAAACATTGATCTTTACTCTTCACCTTAAATTTCTAGGGAAGGTAAGTCTTTCAAAACAACATTCTTAAAAATACTTTGGTGCCTAGTAAAAGAAATGTGAAGTTTTATATAAAAATAATTATACCAATTAAAACTTAATTATATGATTAAAGCCTAATTATACCAATTTTATTCCTAACTATAGATAAAGTCAACAAATTTGTGAGCTTTTTCCCTCCTTGGGAAAAAGGAGAAAGAAAAATTATATATATTTCACTCAAAGTATTAAGGTAGTTTCTCTAAAACAGTTTCTTTTTAAATATGATATGCAAAACACCCCTAAGCCTTAAAAATGTGAGGTTAAATGAATATTTCTTGATCAAATTGCTAAAGGACTCTATGCTTATATGGCTAAATCCACTTTTGAAGTAATATTAGGCACCTCTTGTTAAAATGAACAGAAGTCATACCCGTAATCCAGAAGAGAATCAAGCATAAATTTTGGGTTTCCAAATCTTTCAAAATTACTCTTCCCAAATCAAAACTGTCTCAGGAATCCTAAATCATTTTAACCAAGTATGAAGCAACGTTGTAATGCTGTGGGAAGAATGCATGGCAATAAACTGATTACAAAGAATTATTTTAAAATTAAATTAAAGAAAAGTCCTTGATTTCTTAATCATTTTTTACTTATTTTATTTTATTAGCATTGTAAGTTATTTTCCTGGAGAACAAAATATAAGCTCTTGCTAATAGACACACTTTGTGTTAGTCTGTGCTGGTACAATTTAGTAGGTTTTCTAAGTAACTCATTTATATCTGCCACCCAATTAACTATATATTATTCAAAAATGTTCACTCCTTAGAATAAGAAGCTATATATGTTACATACCTCAGCCAAGCTTCTTTCTTTCCTTAAAGTCCAGAAATATACTGAGAAGACAATAAAAAGTATCACTTGCCCTGAAATCACTCCCTTCACTTTATTTATCCTTTAGATCGTAATGCAGAGAGTGTTTGCTGATTGGTTTGTTGAGGCACATGGGCAAAAATATTGGGTGGAGAGTAGAAACAACTGGGTTCTAGCTAAAGTTCTGCTGGTATTGCTACCACTCCTACCAATATCTGTATTCACTGAACATTTGTCATATGCCAGTCACTGTGAAAAAGGCTTTATTGACATTCAATCATTTAATCCTTTCAGAAACCCATTGTGCAGATAAAGATCCCAAAGCCCCAAGAGGTCAAGTAGTATGACTCATACCTGATCTTTGCCTCATTACTGTTGTGGTCTGAATCTTGTGTTCCTGGAAATTCGTATATTGAATGAAACCTAATCATCAATATACTGGTCTCGAAAAATGGGGTTTTTGGTAGGTTATCTTAGGAGCTGGGCCTTTGGGATTAGTGTCGCTGTAACAGAGGCCACAGAGTGCTGCCTTGCCCCCTCTACCATGTGAGGACACAGCAAGAAGGCACCATCTGTAAGTCAGAGAGCAGGCCCTACCCCAGACACTGAACCTACTGGTGCCTTGATCTTGAACTTCCTATATCCTCCAGCACTGTGAGAAATAAATGTCTGTTGTTTTATAAGCCACCCAGTTTATGGTACTTTGTTATAGCAGCCCAAATGAAGACACCTGGCAAGCAGTAGTGCTGGGATATGAATTTAGATTTTTCTGCTACAGATTCTTAATATAAAGCTTTCTGAATCTCAAGATTGCCATCAGTAAATGAGTCAGTTTAAGTTTGGGTCTAGGTTTTCTTTAGCCCCAAAATTATTTTTCCAAAGGAACAAAGGAACAAGGTGAAAATTAAATACTCTAGTTGAAGCAGAGGTGGGATCCCAAAGTGTTCTCTGTCTAAGGCAGCTCACCCCTCCCCTGGATGCTTGTGAGGACATTCTCTAGAACCTGTAGGAATCTGTGGAACATTAAATGAAAACACCAGATGCTTGAGACTACTTTCAAAGTATTTTCTGGGTCTGTAAGTTACTGGTTAAAGTGAAGAAAAACATACACTTTTATGAAAGTTGGCAACAGGTTAACTTAAAGAAGAAGCAGAATGCTTGGCTATTCTGCCTCTCTTTGATCTTCTCTGTTGAGTGGATATGGTGTTTTAGTGCATTTACACACATATGCAGAGACTAAACCTTTGCCATTATTTTAATAGTGGTGTCTCAGAACCGAAGAAACATATATACCAAACCTGACTCTTGAAAGGAAAACATACAGTGGACATAAATGTCATTTTTTTAAATCATTGGCTATTAATTTGTAACTCCCTTTTCTTTCGTTGCTTGACTTAGGTTCAAATTTCCCAGCAGCACCACTTTTCAAGAATATAAAAAATTAATCCTATGTGAGTAGATGACATCTCTTAGTTTATACACAAGTTTATCCTGCTCTTGCCATTGTCTTAGGCAACATCACATCTGTCACAGTACTGAATTTTAGTTCTCTGCTTGTTAGCCTCCTGGATGGAAAAAAAAAAAAAAGGCAAGGAGCAATCTGCTTCTGAAAACAGCTGTGGAAACATGTGGTCTAAGGGAACATGAAAAATTCAATTCAGCAAATATATAGTGAGCATCTATTATGTACAAGTCCCTGTGCTAGGGGCTTGCTGGGGAGGTGGGTAGGGAATATAAAGATAGGATCTTTGCCCCAGGGAATCTCTCAGTCTTATGGGAAATACAAACATGTCACAATAGCCAAATTAAATATAAAAAAATAAAGTGCATGCTAAAAATTATTAGCTGTGAGGTTGAGAGAATGATTTGCTCTGAATAGCAGAACCTAGAATGGCATCTGAGCTGGATCTGAAGGGCAGGTGAAATGTGGGAAGAGTACCCAGGGGTTCATAGTTATTAGGCCGTTTGGTTTGAGTGAGTTTGGCCCAAGTCTTGGTTTTCATTGCAGTGTAGTCTTATTTTAAATCTTGCTTCCGATATGCCTCTCCTAGCTTCAAGAACTCATTCAGTGATCAAGGGAGAAGTAACAATGACATTGGAATAGCAACAAAACAAGGGTAACACCGAATCTTTATTTTCTTCCTTTTTGTTTTAATGTACCAATGCAATCATTTCTATAAACACAGACTCCTTCAGATGGCTCAATATTGCCCCATCTTTTTCCAGTCATACCATTTCCAACTTTATGTCTACGTCCTTTCCATTTGAATTACTATAATGGCCTCCTAGATGTTCCCACCACTTCTAGGTCTTGCTGCTTGTTTTTTTAAACTATTCTCCGCCAGGAAAGAGCCACCAAGGCAGTTTCTGTAATGGAAAAGTCTGATTCCATGATTCCCCAAATTAAAACTTCTGAATTGCTGTACATTACTCTCTGTATAAAACCCAAACTCTGGAAGACAGGACTTGTCTGGTCTTTCACCCAGTCCCTAGATAGCTTTCTAAATGTATCCCTTGCAATTCCTCCACGTTCACTGTATGCTACAACTGCACTGCTTGCAGATCTCTCAATGAGTCACACTCTTTCTTGATGCTTCCTTTGAACTAAACCTTTGCCCGGGAGCTTTTCTCTTCCACCCCAACATTTTGATTGGCTAACTCATTTGACCCCTGGGTTCCTGTTTAGATATTGCTTATTCCTAGAGGCCTTTGCTGACCTCCACGTCTAGACTAAATCCCTCTCCTATGGGCTCCCACAGTCCCGTGCAATTATTCTCCTTGCAACCCATATTCTTCTGTATTATATTTGCTTGCTTGCTTATCTATATCAGATATAAGGCTGGGATTGTGTTTTGTAAAGGAAGGAAAGAAGTTAGTTAAGGCAGTAGAAATTAAACCCACTTCTCCTTGTCTAGAAGACAATGCAGAAATACTATGGCAGCAGTAGATGCTAAATAATGCACATCTGGTTTTAAAAAGTCTTTTTCAGGGAATTACATTTCATTGGAAATAAATTGGTAGGTCAGCCTTCCCTACATTAAAGATGGAAAGTGTAATGAGTGTGAATAAATGTCTCTTTATGTCATTAAAATTTTACTTTTAATTTATTCTCGAGATCTTATATTGTAACACAATACCTTTTTCCCCCAAGACTAACATAGGTTTATCAGCCATTCTGGAGGGAAAACTGCGTAAGCAATTCTAAGTTCCCAATATTCCACAAGTTTTTAAAAAATGTTTGTTTTTAGTATGTGTGTTGACAATAGTGTTGATAGGGAAAAACGGGATATTTACACTACAGAAAGAAAGAAATTGGAAACTTAGACCTCTCCTCAATGAATATCAAATTCTTAATTTGATTATGTGGTATTTTGTCTGAAATGATAATGTTTTAGAAAAATTTTGAGAAATATTCTCCTATTGATCCTCATTCACTGGGTAGGACTGACTATAATAAAGTTTATAATCCACAATCAAATAAATATTGTTTAATAAAATAACTTTCATGGAACCAACCTAAGTATCCATCCATGATAAATGGAGAAAGAAAATGTGGTACATATACACAATGAAATATTATTCGGCCATAAAAAAAGAATGTAGTCCTGCCATTTGCAGCAACATGGATGGATCTGGAGGTCATTTGGTAAATGAAATAAGTCAGGCACAGAAAGATAAACGTTGCATGTTCTCACTCATACATGGGAGTGAAAAAACTGGATCTCATGGAAGTACAGCATACAATGTTGGTTACCAGAGGCTGGGAAGGGAAGAGGGAAAGGGAGATGAAGAGAAATTGTGTAGGAGGTACAAAAATACAGTTAGATAGAAGGATAGTTGGATAGAACCTTTAGTATTCGATAGTACACTAGGGAATGTATAGTTAAAATTTGTTGTTTATTTAAAAATAGCTAGAAGAGAGGATTTGTAATGTCCCCAACAAAAAGAAAAAAATAAATGTTTTCAGGGATGAATATCCCAATTACCCTGATTGAATCATCACACACTGTATACAGGTATCAAAAATATTATCTGTACCTTCAAAATATGTACAAGTACTATATATCAATTTTAAAAATTAAATAAATAAATTAACTTTCCTTTAAAATACTTAAGGCATCATCTTGTCCCTTTTTTCATTGAATTTGCCTAAATCCTATGACTCCTATTGATATCTTTCAGCATCCAGGATTATAGCTCTACATTAGCAAGCGGTTCGTGCTAGCTCTTGGCAGATTTTATTATGTAATTTTTCTTTAACTACTCCAGGCTTCAGCTTGACTAGAATCTCAGCAACCTCTCACTGTTTCAAACAGCAATGCCTTTCATCAAGAATAAGGACATTAAAGGGAAAAAATGACAAAAAAATAAAATGAAACATGTGTTTTAAGAGATTTGAATAAGATATTTTAGTAAGCCAATTTCATGTCACCATCTTGAAAATTTACAGCAGTCAGCAATGTAAACATGTACTTGACAAACACCAGCAGCTTGCAGACTGCAAAGTTCATCTACTCATTCAGCGAGGCAGATGTTTCATTTAATACTCTTCATACTATAGATTAGGATTATTTTTTTTTCTTTTCCTCTTTTTTTTTTTTTTTTGAAAGGAGAGGGGGAAAAGATTCCCTGACATGCTACTAATATCATCTCACACTGTGGGCCAGATGGTGAAAAATGCAAAGGCTGCAGCTCAGTTTATGTACTATATTGTGGGGGGAAAAGGAATTTTGTTTCAGAATGAGTTTCAGCTTGATCATTTGTTTGTGTAATCTAAACATGAGTCAATGAGTGAAGTAGTACCAGTCAAACTTCAAAAAGTTCCTGAGAGTAAGTGCTTTAAAATGTAATGCATCTGGAGGAAGCGCCTACAGCAGTTCAGCCTACCACATCTAGAAGAAACAGGATGAGAAATTTGGGTGGTTGGTTTCAAGAAGGATCCTTTACAAAGACAGTTGACCAAAGAAAAACTTACATATTATCATTACGTCATTTGGTTTTGGATGAAGATTTTCGGAATGTTTTTCTCTTCTGCTTTTCACGTAGTTTGTATCATTTGCATTTAGGACTATGACCAGCTTTAGAACTATGCCTATTTACCTGCACCTTTGTGGTTAATAATTTTGGAGAATAAAAAACTAACTGTTAAGCTCCTAGTCATTGAACACTGGTGTTTGAAGGGAAATTAGAAATCACCCAGCTCCACTTCTTTATCTGTATGAGGCAATGGAAGCCCAGAAGGGATGAAAATCTTGGTAATATGTGCCCTTCTGGAAAATTGGGAAATAAATGAAAGCAATCCCTGTCCAGCATCGATGATCTGTTATACAGTGGAAATTCCACAGCTTTTTATCAGATTTTTAAATAGAGCCACAGCACCAATAATCTTGAATAAGCAGAGTCTGCCTGCCTTGTTGTTTTCAGTATTAATTATTCACATCCTATGGCTTTTCCATGGATGTTTTCACCACTGGTAGAATAGGAAACAAACAGGGACATGTCAAAGACACCAAACTGCTATGATTTTTCTAATTGAAGGTTTGATTTAAATCATGCGGGTCGGGGAAGCAGGGTTCTGGTTCTGTTGTTCAAATGCAAAGGGGTGAATTGTTATGTTGGGAATAAGATCATCTGCTGGGCAATGGCTCTGACCGCCTTTACCCACGTATGTGTCAGAAGAGCGTCCAACCATAATCACTTCTTGGTAGGGCAGGCAGATATTCCACCTTTAGAAATGTGCCCTAACATGCCAATACCTTCTTCATTGTGTTTTATCTCTCATTTCTTTTATGATCTTTTATGATCCGGACAACTTTTACTAACATGCTACCAGCCTTCCCCAATGTTCCCCCTTCTTGATCGTTAGAGAAAAATTTGTCTTGCTACTTACCATCTCTGCTCCTCTTTTCTCCTAAGGAGAGTCTAGGATTTGCTGGCCTGATATTCAGACATTTTGTAATGCTGAATCATGAGAATGGAAAGAGACATACAGAAATAGGAAGAAAAGAGGAAAAGGGTAAGGATTCTAGATTGCTTGTTCTAGTCTAGACTTTATTGAGAAAAATCTGGATAGTTGGAAAGTAGAGAGGACGTTTTAAAGAACTCAGGGAAGCTAAGATGTTGTACATATGAGAGTTAGGATGGAGAGAGGGAACCATGGAAAGATGTGCAAGAGAAATTGGCAAGGGGGTCCAGGTGAAAGGCTAAGGAGAAGCTATGAGATGGAGAATTGGGGAGAAAGGAAAGATAGTTTAAGAAATGTTGCTATGAACCAACATGGCACATGTATACATATGTAACAAACATGCACATTTTGCACATGTACCTAGAACTTAAAGTATAATAAAAATAATAATAAATAAAAACAAAAAAAGTAAAAAAGAAAGTTGCTATGATTTTGAAATGTATTATAAATAATTATACGTAAGATTGGAGTAGAGTTTTTTCTAATGTTCTTCTGGTTCCTGGACTCTGAATACAGCTCAGTGCAGATACTAGGCTAGACTGAATCCCAATACTTAAGGGAATTCCACTGGTTCTCTTTTCCTCTCTGACTTTGCCATCAGCACTGTGCATTAGAAAGAGAAAATGTATGGGTGTCTTAGAACAATAAAAGCCTTGTACAAATTCCAAGTGTTATTATTTTCATCAGTGTTAGCTTTTGACTAAAGCATGTATCTTTTGAAATAATTGCTCCCCCTAAGTTCCTCTCCCTTCACTGATAAGCATGCATATAACCATTATAACAATTTTGTCAGTGTTCAGGAGAGGAGATCCCTCTCATACCAGCTACAGGCTTTTTGAAAATGTATTTACCAACATTTCACAAATTCACTGTGGTTACTTGAGGTCGGGAGCATGGGGATGATCTAGGGCAGCAGTTTTCAAAGGCTAGACTGAGCCCATGATAAAATGTTTACTGACACATTGCAAAAGTTAAAAAAAAAAAAAAAAGATAAAAGGACAATGTAGCAAATTTATCAGAAAGTCAAGTTCATTTAGTTTAAGTGATTATATTTCTATATTTTTTGTATTAAAATATCATTTCTTCTATGAAATGACAGTATTAGTAGATGGTAATATTATGAGAGCAAAATATATGTAACCACTGTCTTTTGAGTGATCTACATTCTTCGATGTTTTTTCTGATGTATGAAGCCCAGAAGATAAGGAATCACTAATTCAAGGCTCTGAGGCTGCAATGTTCTAAGTGCATCCTACAGACACAAAGGAATCTAACTTTCTATTAGTGTAACTTCTAATAATTAGCAAAGCTCTAATTTAACAAATTTAATTAGCAGAGATACATACAGAAAGATAATGCAGGTATTTTTAGTAGATGATGGTGCATTTCCTAACCAAGTGAAACTACTACTGCTAAACTTAGGAAGAATGTTAAGGAATGGTAAAGGGTTTTTACATAATTCATTAACTAGACTATAAGGTATTGAGGGTATCTTATTTGACTTTGACTATCTAGAATGCAGCCCTGTACTTGGAGAAGTGCCACTGGTCAATGAATATTCATTTAATGAAATATACTTCAACCTGGAGAATGCACTGGTGGTGAATGCATAGAAAAAGATGCAACTTGTACAGTTAACCAAAGTATTTTTATTATCAAAAATGTTTAAAGCATAAAAGAAAAATTCAAGCAGTAATTTAACAAACATCCATGTGCTTGCTACAGAAACAATTGCAAACAGTAATATTTTGTTTGATTTCATTGACAACTTTTTTCCTTTAAAGAATAAATATTTAAATGATGCTGAATTTCTTTTATCATCACCAATCACATTATCTCTTTCCCTTTGAGAATTAACTATTTTTCTGAAATTAGAATGCAGCATTCCAGGTATGCATCATTTCAGGCTATTTTAAAAAATGCATTCATAAAAAATATATAGTACTATTTTGCATGCTTTAAAAATAACTAAGTAGAATTTCTATTGTTATGCGTCTGCGCTGATTTTTTACACATGATTTTAAAATCTATGAGCTTTAAAATGTGTGTATCTAGTTAATTTTAACCTTTATAGAATATTTGATAGTATGCATATCTTTAATATACTATAAATTGTCAAATTACTCTCCAAGATGTTTCCCAAATTTAAATTCCAGTCATACACACACACACACACACACACACACACACATATATATTGTTGTTCATTTTTTTCAACTACATAACAGAAAAATACCCTGAACCCCAAACACTATTTGTTGGACATAACAGTTGTCACATCCCTCTCTTATTATTATTTTGAGATGGAGTCTTCCACTGTCACCCAAGCTGGAGTGCAGTGGCACAATTTCTGCTGGCTGCAACCTCTGTCTCCCGGGTTCAGGCGATTCTCCTGCCTCAACCTCCAGAGCAGCTGGGATGACAGGTGCCCACCATCACGCCCAGCTAATTTTTATGGTTTTGGTAGAAACAGGGTTTCACCATGTTGGACAGGCTAGTCCTGAACCCCTGACCTCAGGTGATCCACCCACCCTGACCTCCCAAAGTGCTGGGATTACAGGCATGAGCCACTGTGCCCCGCCCCCTCAATTACTTAGTTTACTTATTTAGTAACTTTTAGATATACACTAAATAGTAACTTGAGGGTTGTTTTATACTGTCTTGATATTGTTCTTTGTTGAAACTGTTAGAAACAAAATGAGAGAACTTTATGACGTGGAACCTGTAGACCATAGATAACAAAAATTGACTATTAGCTGTATGATTGTAAGAAAAACTTCTAAAATCTTTTTATATTCTTTAATTGGGAGACAACTGACCAGATTACTCAAAGGGATAATGGGTTATCAAATTTTCATGAATTCAGCAATCTTGACGATGATTATTAAATTTCTATATTTGTAGAAGAAAACAATTCATAAATATACGATTGCACTATTAGTAACATATGCTCCAGTTTTCTATCAGTGGAGAAATATAGTAATTATCACTAGGACCATTCTCTGAAATGAAGAAGTACTATAGATAAATAAGGAAAAGGAATGCCATTTATTTTTTAGCACTCTAAAGGCAAATATATCTACTTATTATCCTTTTCCATAACCTGACACAATGACAATAGAATAGAAGGTTGTCACAGCATAATAGTACCTGTCTGAGAAATTAATACTGAGGTAAAGCCGAAGCATTTATCAAAAATATCTGTCGAAGTGAAGGGGAAATGGTTATTTTTTCAAAGTTGGAGACATTGATCCTGTGATAATGTTCTATTAAAATGACTTTATTTCTGTTACCCCAGTTGACTGCTTTTGACATAATCATTTTTTAAAAATAGCATTTGATGTGCTCTGGTTCAACTTCTTTCTTAGGGATTTATTTACCAACATGTGCTTCCCTTTAACCCTTTGACACACGTATTTGAAGCCTTGAACAAGGTAAGAACAGGTCACCTCTATACATCTGCTATTCCTCCTTCCATCCCGGCATCTGAATTACTGAATTAAACTGAGAAGAGGTGGAAGACTGATGTTTACCATTAAGGACACCAGTCTGTGCATTTGCTTCTCTTTTAGATGCCCACCTCAATTTCCACTGAATGACCTCTAGGAAAAGATCATGAATTCCACACAATTGATGGTTATCTCTCTGGAGCCTAAAGAAAGAATAGCACTCCAGCTTCACTCTTATCCCTATTTTATTGTAAAGCTGAAAATGTAGTATTTAAACATGAAAACTTAGGATAGCCTCACATCGACCAGCTCAACCTCTGTAATTTGTCTTTTCACAAATTAAAGTTTTCTACAAGCTTTCCATGCTTGAAAGTTTATAGATGTCTACAAGTATTTTTATATAAAGGGGTGCCATATTAATAGAATTTAAAAGTACAAAAGTCATGTGAAAATTATAAAGCATGATTTGGGAAATCACATTAAAGGCAGGACCGGTGTTTGAGTTATCTGTTTATTTCCACTGAGACCATCATGGAAATTTACATATAGCACATTGTCAATAAATAGTCATTAAATGAGTTACTAAAAGAATGAGTCTGACAAAAATGCAAATTTGTTTTTCATTTTTTATGAGATCTGAGCAAGCTACCTAGGATCTTGACTACATCAGACTCTCCTTCTAACATGGACATAGTGCTAAGTAAGAAAAAAGAAATGTTTCTTCAGTTTTAGAATCTAGCCTGAAGTATCTCTGAGACAGAAATGTGTCAATAGGTCTGGTCTGTAATTGGATAAACTTTAGAAATGCTCTCATGGAAGCTCCAATTTAAAGTGGCCTTTGCAGATAAGAGAAATCCCAATCCTTTAGAAGAACTTCATTTTTATGTCATAAAAGATAATATTCTAAACTTATGAAATAGTTCATCATTATATTTGATTCATTCTCTATGTATTTTTATTTGTTAAAATGTTTGCTACCTTATCAATTAGGTAAAATGTATCATTTGTTTTAAATAATACAACAAAACATTGGCCCAATAAATCTTGACCTAAGTTTCGTGTTTTACACGCACATGCACACACACAAATAATACACAAAAGTGTTTCTAGGAATTACAGCTCTAATCTTTGGTTGCTTTCACATGAGTGACATCTTAGCACAAACCACACATAAATTAGAGACAGCAATTTGGTCCTATGAAAATATAATAAAAGTATGTAAAGTGCAATTGACAGTAAGACATTTGTTGTATAATAGCTTACCAGCCTTTCTATAATATGTACCCAGTGGCTGCTCAACAAATATTAATTGACGATAATGATTATTTGCAAAAGTCACTGAACTTCCTTCAAGAAATAAAACCATAATGAATATCTGGTATGTGAATTGTGTTTCACCTGAGGGAAGAACTGGTAAACAGAGGCACTGTGCATTGCTTATAGGTGATCACCAGTTTTCTATGGCTCATAAGATGGTTTTCTTCCTTTGTACCATGGTGTTTTATATCTTGAGCCTCACATACCACCCACCTCCTGCGTAAAATTTACACAAGCATTGAAAGATTGTGGAATACCCAAGGAAATCATTTTTCAGTCGATTGAGTTCTTAATGGAAAAAGCTCTCTGAATGCTATCTTACAAATTAGAAGATCCCCTGCTTTCTAAATAGTTCAATTGAAACCAGCTTTGTATTTATCCTCCGGGTCATTCAGGCTGAAATGTTGTTAAGTCTTAAGTCCAAAAGTCAGACTTTTAAAGGTAAAATGTCAAGTCCTTTTAGGCTTCAACTGACCTTTTAAACCAGATTAGGGATTTGAAGCATTACACATGGATTTCTACATTTTATATCCTCATATTTAACAAATGATCAAATATAACTCCCAAGAATACTATTTTTACAAGCTTGACATTTCGGGTCTGAGAGGTGGCTGTCTGACTCTTTTTACATAAATTTATTGGTAGGGGATTCAGTGAATACTTTGGTCTTTCTCACCTTCATTTAATTGAAGAAACTTTGTATTTTTTCCTGTATGGTGGACAATAGCCAATGTCTTAAAATCATCACTAAAAGATGCAAAATTGCCAAGTCTTTGTATCTCTTTAACTCAAGGTTAAAGTAGAGTAGGTAACAGATTCTTTGTAATGAAACATGTCCAATACATATTCCAAATCACAACCGTCTTGAGCCCTTACTTATCCTTTGTTCTCTACAGGATTTTGCCCACAAATAGTTCATGGTATTGAATTTCCTTGATCCTTCGTCCTGGAACTATTTGCTATTGTTGCTCTTCTACCTTGTTTCTCAGCCTTGGCTAAGCATTAGTCATCTAGAGAGATTTTAAAAAAATGCCCAAGCTGAACTCCAGATTAACTAAATCAGAATCTCTGGGATTGGACCCTGGCATCAGAGTTTTTAATGCTTTCCGGGTAATTCCTCCTGTGTGGCCAAGGTTTTACACCACCCCACAGAACTCAACTATGTAGTAATAGATATTCATAAAGTTACTAGGAATAGTTTAACTGTGAAAAAAAGGAATGAGAGGATTTATTTGTGCGCCTTGTATTTAACTTCCAATATTTGACAGGGAAGGCCCCAGTATCTATTTATTTAACAAGTATTATTTAACAAGCATTATTGAGACCCTTTCATATGTAGGACAGCAGAGGGAACGCAGTGATCCTTGCCTTGATGCGTAGTGTTCAGTAGGAGACATAGAAGAACATGCATAAGAACATCGTACACATTTCAGACTCTCAGACTTTTCCATGGGCTGAGGTTAACAAGATTTATGATTTCAGGAAAGTTAAAGTAAGGACACACAAACTAATACTGCACCCCAACCCTCAAC
Organism: Theropithecus gelada; assembly: GCF_003255815.1. Taxonomy (NCBI): domain Eukaryota; kingdom Metazoa; phylum Chordata; class Mammalia; order Primates; family Cercopithecidae; genus Theropithecus; species Theropithecus gelada. The sequence goes on from NC_037676.1 coordinate 95,459,615, forward strand.
TCCTATATGGCTCCATACAACTCTTTACTAACTCCTGCATCTTTTCATGAAGTCAAGATAATAATCACAGGGAGGAATACTCTTTTTCAAGACTCTCTATTTTTTGTAGGCTTCCTTTTACTCAATGACAAGTGCAACAGCAACTGTAGAATGCAGATGTGCTTCTGAATCCCCATGACAATCTCACTCCTCGCAGGAAATGATGCTTGTTGTAATGAAGAAGGCTCTGTATAAAGCTGTTAGTGACCGTACTATTACTTAAGAGCAGAAAATAAGTGCCAGCAAAGATGAGAAGACTGAATTGCTCATGAATTACATCATTCATTTTAAATGGGAATCAAATGCACAAAAGGGCCAATTGAGGCACACAGACCCTGAGTGTGGATCATTTTACATGACTATAGACTTCCTTTCAGCTGACTACCATAATGCCAAAAGAAATCACTTAACTGGGAACTCAAATCATCTGATTTTTAGTACAGCTTTGAAGGGCTTTGGTTGTGTGTTGACTTCCTGTTTGGTTTGAGTCTTTAGGTCCTAAAGTCCTCTGGATTTTTGCTGGGGATACTAAGATAGGTGAAGGAGTCCCCAAGGCACACCTTAAAAGTCATTCTGAAATGGGCCATTCATAGTCTGTTAAATTGGAAAAATTCCGATGTGAGAGCTTGAAAGAGAGTGCATTTGGCCTGTATCTTGAATAATAAATATGAATTCCAGTGTTACATGGAGTTTAAGGGCACAGTATAAGCAAAGACAGGTAGAAGTAAATTAGAGGACAAATTCAAAAAACAAGGAATTGTCCATTCGTGCTGTTGTAACAACACAGTGACATTAACAAAATGGAAGCTACAGAAAAAAAAGTTTTGTTTTATCTTGGACAATGCTGAGCATGGTTTGAATTACTCTCTGTACATATTGCAATATTTTTTAAGAGGGCCAAATAGGTAATCTGGCTCAAATCTATAATCTTATGGGGGAAAAAAGGCCAAAACAAATAATGAAGGAAAGAAAGAAATGTGGAGCACATCACAGAACTAGAGGCAAAAGACAGATGCCCTGAGGTTTTCCACTGAAATAGCCGATCTTACAAAACCCATATCTACCTTTAAATCCCATCTATTTCTATGTCAGGACACAGAAGCATGCTAAAAATAAATGCATATATCTTAGACAATAATTTTTCAATAGTCATTTTAAATGAACATTATCATTCGAAAATGTCACAAAATCTTAATTTCTAGCAATAACAAATGACAATAGCAACTCAACTCACATAACTTAGAGAAGTGATTTCAGGTCAATCATTACCACACATTTTGGAAGCGGTTCACTTGCAACATTACTGGTCTGTCTATGGGGAATGCAATCACTTCTGTTTTTCCTAGTGGATATTCTTCTGCATTAACAATAATTTGCTCATTTGAATTGCACTAAAGACCATTACCAGACTCAAAAGAGTAAAGTAAAAAAAAAAGCACATAATGACCACTTCATTTTCATTGCCAGTTATGCATCCTTTTTCAGTTTACCTGCTATTATTTCATTGTTGCTGCTTTTGTCAGATTGTTATTTCTCAGAAAAAAAGTGAACATATTATTTTTAAAAATCATAATTCCAAAACAAAATATGTTATAGGATACACCCATACTGGAAATACATATTATTGTTAATGATATATTTTAGTGTATATTCAAATCCAAAAGATAGTTCAGGCAACACTTATTTGTCTTCCATGGAACATGAATATAGAAGTTATAGTTTAGATTTAAATAACAACTTTTTGAAGGTTGTAGTTGAACCAAATGTCTGAGAGAGTGTAGAGATTGCACACTCATCTCTCCAGGATGATTTATATACAATCTTGTCTGTTAGAAGATAAGAGCTCGATTTCTCAGAGTCTCTCTCAAAATGCAATTAGAATAATAGATGTTTCAATATTTTCATGAACTCTCACCTCCTTCATTTTCTTTGGCTAGAACTAAAAGGCTTTATAGATGAAAGATGCTGAGATTGCTATCAAGAATTAATAGCACAATATTATTTTCAAACAATCTGTGCAAAAGTTAAAGGATTTTAGTGTCATATGAAAATAACATTGAGGGTCTCTGTATGGAAGAATTAGTTAACAATTATCTATGTGACATTTCCTGCACTGAAATGGGATACACGGTGTACTACTAATGACATGAAGGTGAATTAATTCTTCCTAGCTCTACACTTGCATTTAATATAGTAGTCACTAGGTTCATGACCATGCCTTTTATACACAGAAAAACAGAAAAGGGGAATAATAGCTATGAAATACAATCTTTGCTCTTTTGGTGAATGGTATATCCTTGCTGGGTAAAACAGCCAACATAGTCTTACTTTTTACTTCAAACTGAATTAAGCAGTGCAGCATAGGAGCTGAAAGGCTGAGGCCTGGGAACATAAAGACATGTAAATTATATTTCGTGTGCTACAGAAACTCAAAACTAATTGGAGGTTACTGACAATTAGAATTAAATGTGATATTAGAATTGTAGCCAATAGTTCAGAATTTAAACTTGGAAAGAAGTGGTTTTAAATCCTGGCTCTTTTATTTCAGTGGTGTGTGTGTGTGTGTGTGTGTGTGTGTGTGTATATATATATATATACACACACAGTTCAATATATGTTAACTATAATGCAAATGAGTTATAGTGCCTTCATTTGTATCATAGTTAATGTATATTGAGTCCTTCTCCATTAAGTATCACACATTCTTCCAAGGATATCCTGTGTATCAATCATTCAGTTCTCATAATAACCCTTTCATCACTCTGATTTTGTGGATGATGAATCTGAGGCATCTGGAGTTTATGTAACTCATCCCAGGTATGAGAGCTGGGAGGCAGTAGAGTTGACATTCGAACAAAAGCAGCTTACCTATTAGCAATAGTACCTGCCTCCTAGGTGAGCATGAAAGAAGATGATGAGATGAGAACAATGAAGTGCTTAGCACAGTGCTTGGCCCAAAATAAACACTGTATATTTGACCTATATGTATCAACATTATCACTATCATTGCTGTTGTTCATGTTACCATGATTATTACTAATACTCCATCTACTTGTATACAGAAGAAATTCAAAAGGGAGAGATTATAATTAATAATACAACTGGCGTGACTAAGCAAAGCCATATAAATTTTTCATATTAAATAGACTGACATTAATTTCTATTAATTATAGCACATACAAACTAGTGAACATTTCAAAGTTTTTATTTCTTAAAAATTGTTATTTTCCTTTAATCCCACTGCAACTCTCTGTTTGGAGGCATTTTCCTCCTATTAGCACTTTCATAGAAAAAAAAAAAAAAGGTCGCTCAGAGCAGGTAAGGAATGAATTGTAAAGTGATCAAGATACTTAGTCGGCAAACCCAGAAATTTGAAAGGGCTTTCTGATATTTACTAGCTTTTAGAAAGACTGAGTATGAATGGCAAATATTCATGCTATGTAAAAATACTCAGTGAGTTCAGGAAAGGAAGAGGCATAACACCTCTCCCAAATTCAATATTGGTAATTTTGCATCATTTGGATTTTAAAAATAGCTTGTTTTAATTTGTATTTTAATTTTTTGCTTGGTAAGTCTTATTTGGAAATAGAAAGAAGGCAGTGGTGTCTATTTCAACTTTAAACATAGCTTGAGAGTGGTCAAGATGCTCAGTCTTCCTGAAAAGCAATTGTTTAATCTATAAAATATAGAAATTCTCTCCCCCAAATTTAGTAGTATAAATTTTAATTAAATAATATCAGATAAATATCATGAGATCCATAAATGAAAGATGTTTCAGACAGTTGATAATTATTTTTTTATTATTATGCCTGTCCTGGAAGACCTAAGAGGGTTGATTTATTCCTGTTAATAATTCTCATTCTTTCTGAATAATTGTAGAATCAAACATGCTGGCACCACAGGGAAATGTTCCAGCCAGCTGGGAACACTGCTTGGCTCTTATATCTTTTCTTTCTTTAGTCTTTAAGTTTCAGTCTACACATTTCCTGCTGTTCTAGTCTGTGGTTTAGCAATAAGAATTAAGGATTTTCATTTTCTCTCTCTCTTTTTAATTAGCACCCTATTTCACTTGTTATCATAAATAATTTTTTTTAACAGAGACATTGCGATATTTATAAAATTTGCCAATAACAGGAATGACAATGCAAGCATCAATTTTAAGGTGTGAGTTATTTAAATGTGTGAGATCCTGAGCAAATTGGAGGAAAGGGAAGGACTGTGTGGTCCAGGTATGCTGGCGTAGATGGCTCTTGGTGGCTAGAGTCTAGGACATCAGTTTTCTCTGTGTTGGCTTGGGAGTCAAATTCTGATTTTAACTTTCTTCTTGACAATGAGATTTCCCTGAAAATTTAGACATTACTTCATTGAACTGATTTTAAACTAATATTTCTCTTTGAGATATTTATGTGTTTAAGAGAGGTACAGCAAAATAACCGAATAGAAAGTGGAAGTTTCAAGCAATGCTATTTTTCAGACAAATCAGAACTTGAGATTTTAAAAGAACTGCTATATTGATTTTTTGAAAAAATTTAAAGACAGATAAATTTCAGTTATCTCTATTGAGTCTGGTATTCAGTGTTTCTTATGCTCAAAAAAATCTCACTCACCCACTCTCTTTCACACCCATCCCACACACCGTCCAGACCCACCCTTCACCTCCACTTCCACACAATTTTATTCAGTACAAACCCAGAATCTTAAATTACTCTCCATTACTGAAATGCAGAAGAGAAAACACACCTTTCTTCCAAACCTAGTGCACCACTGTTAAAAATGCTCTGCAGACCTATACATTTAAAGTCCACTACTACCAAAACAATTTACAACTTGCAAGCCCCAATGGAAAAGGACAAATATTAATATAAAGACAAGATTTTCTTGCAAAGAAAAGAACAAAAAGAACAAAGTGATTTTAATAGGCCACGAAAAGAACGTTAGTAACAGCAAATTTGAATCCCGCCTAGCAAGTTTATTGAGTATTTTCACAAGTGAATTATGCATTCAGAGAATCACAGATACTGGAAATGTCATCACAGAGATTTAAGATTATGATCTGATGAGCCAAGTCTTTGCCCTACCCAATTTTCTATCATAGTGTTATCTTCCGGAAAGTTTGCAAGAACTGAATGCATATGCTTGACCAAAGAACACAAGTTACCTCCCATAATAAGCCATATGCAACATCATCATGGCTGTATGCCATGATTCTATTTTTATACCCCTGAACATTTGTTTTCTGATCTCTTGTGAAACCTGAACATTTTCCCCTGCCTTAATTTTCATGTGGGTACACTCTTCTTCACTTGAATTTCTCTGTACTTTTTGGTGCACAGAGCGGGTGAATGCCAATCAAAACATGGCAATAATCCTTCAGACAGCAAGAAACTGTGGCAAGGCTTGAGGGACTACAATCTGAAAATTGTTAGAAGAAGAAGAAGAAGGAGAAGAAGGGGAAGAAGAAGGAGAAGAAGGAGAAGAAGGAGAAGAAGGAGAAGGAGGAGGAGGAGGAGAAGAAGAAGAAGAAGAGAGTCTTCTGCCAAGACTACGGTGGCTTCTTTCGATTGGAAGGACATCTCCTCATCTGTGACAACAGTGACAATATAATTTTTAACCCAAGGTAAAGGCACCATCTTAGACCAACTCTAACTGGCATTATCATTGTTGAAACACTAATTCTCTCTACTGTTAGGGGCAATATAAGGGAAATATTTGAAATGGTTTCCAATTATTTGATTTATCTTACTAGCAGAAACCATCCAGAGAATTTATGATCTTAACTATGACTCATGCTTTATTAAAAGAATCTGTGAGGCCAGGCATGGTGGCTCACCCCTGTTATCTCAGCACTTTGGGAGGCCGAGGAGGGTGGATCACGAGGTCAGGAGATCGAGACCATCCTGGCTAACACAGTGAAACCCCATCTCTATTAAAAAAAAAAAAAATATCCAGGCGTGGTGGCGGGCACCTGTGTCCCAGCTACTCAGGAGGCTGAGGCGGGAGAATGGCATGAACTGGGAGATGGAGTTTGCAGTGAGCCAAGATTGCGCCACTGCACTCCAGCCTGGGTGACAGTGAGGCTCCATCTCAAAAAAAAAGAATCTGTGAAATGGTTATATAATAAACATAATTATATATAATGTAATATTTTCACATTATATTATATATAATTTAATATATAACATCTATTTTATATATATACTTCAAAAAAATTTTTAAAGACAAAATTATAAATATTTGCAAAGAAAAATATATTTTTAAAGACCACCCCAAGCCTCAAATAAAATGAGATCTCTATTACCAAAAGACTAACCTGAGTATATCTTATATATATTAAATCAGCACCTTTTTAGTCATCTTATGGTAATAAAAATAAATCACTTAAATAATTATTGACTTTAACAGTTGCAATTATGATCTACTTTAGAAGATGGAGATTTTCATTTTTTCACTTTACTTAACTCCCTATGTGTTCTGAGACACGGAAAGAGGTTGTCTCCTCATCACTTCACATTTTAATACCGGCATAATAAAGTTGTACAGTGAATTTATAGATAGTCATAGCTATTTTAAACTTAAGGAAAAGTTGGAAGTGATAATCTACAGAATGGGCTTCAGTAGCTGTTGATAGGTAATGGTTGTTTTATCAATAATACTTGTACCAAAAAAGCACAAGCATTAATCAAAAAGAGATATATGGTCATGATATGCAGATATCTGAATTTGACTTCAAATCTGCCTTAGCTATATCACTCAAGGTAAATTTCAATTCGGATAAGTAGACAATGTTGTCATAAAAATTAGGTGACAAAGGTCAGGCTAAACTGTCTACAATCTAGACTCCTTAGTATATTTCAGTCACTCAGGTAAAAGAAAGACAATGTGAAAAACAAATTGTGGAAAGAAGACATGCCTGACAAAATAACATGCACAGGTCACACCAATAGTGTTAGTAAAATTCAAAGAAGGATGACACTTTTCAGAAGATTAGCTATAATAAAATGGCTCAACAAACACAACAGTTACACTGGCTACAGTAATAGAGAGATAGAAGAAGTCAAAATGCTCCATGAGGCAGAAACTCTATCTTGTTCATCACTGTCCCCAGTGCCTAGGAAAGTGGTAATTAGCAACTACTTATTGAATTAATGTATAAAAATATTCACATCAAATGCAGGCAACCTTTCTTGTTTCAAAATTATAACGTCTTCCCATGATGGCGTAAGTTGCTAAATTAGAGGAAGTTGGGTAAAGGACACACAGGAACACTCTGTATTATCTTTGCAATCCTGCTGTAAATCAAGAACTGTCTCAAAATAAAAAGTATTTGTAAAAGGTTTTGCTATGGAGAATTAAAAGAATAGTGAGAGGAGAAGGACCACCTGCCCTGGCCCCTTCACTGGTATCTTTGTAATGGTGGCAGCATCTTTTCAGGGAAATCCCCGAAACAACCCAAAGAAGTAACAGGAAATTAAGATAACGAGCAACGGCACACAAGCTATATTCATCCTCTGAGGATCTTTAGAATATGAGCAGAAAGATCTAATTTTTGCAACTAAATAGGACAATGGATTAAACTACTCTTACTATGTATTAATATGTTGGTTATTAATGTAAAAATGGCTCTGAGTGGCTAAGAAAAGACATACAGTTAGTTTAGATCAACGTTTGTAATTTTGACTCTACTCAATGTAGAGAGTATGCAACTTATGGCTTTACTCAGTGTAAGGAAAGGAGTTTTATTAAGAAAGAAAAAAAAGGAAGAAGGAAATAGAAAAAGAGACAGGGAGGATGGAAGAAAGAAAGGAAGGATGGAAGGAAAGGGAGAGGGAACGACAGTGAACAGAAGTTCCACGGAATTCTCCCTAATAAAGGATATACTCAGTCCTTCTATCAAAACCTAAGAATAAAGGAAAGCTGTCAATCTAAAAGCTCTCAGGATACAGGCCATTAATATAAAGACTTTAAATTTAAATTTGGAAAATAATTTTCTAAAACAGTCATTTTTAAAGCATTTAAAAATAGATACCATTTTACAAGTGTGATTTGTGGGGCTGAGGATGGAGCATTATTTATTGTATGCAACAGACAGAGTTACGTGGCTACAATACCACTGGAGAAGCTGCTGTAGCTTGTTAGACCATGTACTTAGGGCACTGGACTCTGAACTCTTTATTTTTTAATAGTATTTCACATGTATAGAACAGATTCAAGATTTGGATTTATATGCTTTTTTCACTAGAAGGGTCATTTTCCAGAGTGGTCTTTTCTTTCAAAACCAAAGGGTAAAATAAACAACCAAACAAAAAGCCATGATGTCACTTTTGGCACATTATAGTCTGTACTTGTCATCAAATCAATTGATCCTTCCTTGATGGATGAAATCCCTCTAGGCCTTGATTATTGTGACATTTAGAAAGTCAGTTCTTCAAGTCAATTTACTTCGGTAGATATGAGTTTAGCCTTCAAACTTTATCAGTTCCCCAATTTGCCTAATATGTTTATTATTGTCTGTGTTTTAATTTTACCTTATTCTCAGGCTGCTTAATATACATAACAAATACATTGTGCATGTGTGTATGTTACACAGATCTTTTCACTTTATCCTTCCTATATCCAGGGTTGGAGTGCTTTTGTTGGTTACTATTTCATATAAAGCAACATTTATTGTCATTGTTCAAACATCTTAGGCTGCACTGATAATACAGAATATGAATCATTCCATAAAAATACATCAGTGTTCCTTATAGAGAATAGACAAGGTTGCCTAACAATGCAGAGTCACCCAAACTAAGAAAAGCTTGGTGGCCAAGAATGAAAACTAGGCAAATCAACAGAACAAGAAAAAATAACCTAACAAACAAAAATTTCCACCATATTCAGGACAGTCAATATTAAGAAAATATGGGGAAGGCAGAGAGGATAATAGAGCTACTCCACTGTAGAACTGCCTTCCCTGAAAAGGAAGAGTTCTCAACTTATTCTTCAGTGATACGTTTCTATACTCTGCTGCTATCCACCCTGCCATCTTATTCTTTATTCTCCAAATCACGGGTGATACTTTTTGGCAGGGGTAGACATTGACTATTCCATATATAAGGGATATCAATCCTTGTTGGCAAGATGGAGAGAGACCAAAGAAAAAGTAGTACCTCCAAAGAAAAAAAATAAATAAACAGTGATTTTCTCTGTATTAGTTATATCGCACTGTGTAACAAATTACTCCCAAAGCTTAAGACCTTACAATGATAACATTAATATTTTCACAATGGCTATGAGTCATCAATCAGGGCCTGACTTAGCTGCATGCTCTGGCTCAGGACCTCCCACAAGGTTGCAATCCAGGTGTTGGCCAGGGCTGTAGTCATTTCAAGGCTTGACTAGGGGATGATCCACTTCCAAGCTCACTCATGCGGCTGTTGGCTTATTGATCCTTCTCACCATTTGTTGGATTGAAGGCTTCAGTTCAATACTGACTATTGACCTTAATACATAAGCATCTCCATAGGGCAGCTTCCAACATGACAGCTGGCTTCATCAAAGCAAGAGAGAAAGAGGCATGCACAAACAAGACAAAATCACAGTCTTTTACAACTGATTCTCAAAAGTGATGCCCTATCTCTTCCATTACATTCTGTTCCTTAGAAACAAATCACTAGGTCCAGCCCACAAGAGAGTATTGCAATGCATGGGAGTGTGCCAGTGGGTTAATACCAGGAAGCAGGATCATTGGAGTCCATTTTAGAAGTAGCCTGTTATATACCACAGATCTGCCCCCTCTAGCACAAGCAAGGCTGGAACAACTGATACTTAATTATTTCTATTTAGAAGGAACTTACAATAAATTACTGTTTTAAGCACTACAGCAAGTGCTACATCTTTTGCTTGACTTTTGAGGCTCTCATATTGTGGTTTCATTTTCCCTAATCAATCTCATTTGGCACCATGTGGAATGTTCTCCATACATTCCACCTCTACACTTCATCTCCAACTCTGAGAAACAGTCTGTTTTCTCTTTGAAGCACCTTTTGATGTCTAACTATGGTAGCATTCTTTTTTTAAAAAAAAAACACTGTGACATGGCTGGTACTTAGGGTACATTCTAGTTTAAGATATCAGTTTGCTAGTTGTATTTTTAAAATTAGTCCATAAAGGCAGTTCTTAAGAGCAGTGTCCTAGTTTTATGTTTCTTCCTGTTATCTGATAATGCTGAAAATAATTTTTAGCAAAGCTGGCATTTAATACATTCTTGACTGGTGTATATGATTTCCTCTGGCTGCCACAACAAATTATCACAAACTTGATGGCTTAAAAGAGCACACACTTATTTTCTAACAGTGCTGGACGTCAGAAGCCTGAAATAAATTTTACTAGGCCCCTGCATAATCAAACAACTATGTAGTTGATAGGGCTGCACACCCTCTGGAAGCTTTAGAGAAGAATTTCTTTCTCTATCTTTTCCACCTTCCAGAGCTGCATTCGTTGCATTCAAAGTTAGCAGCATGGCATCTTGCTGCAGTGGTCATACTGTCTTCTGTGTGAAGTCTCCCTCTGCCTCCCTCTTCCTAAGACACTTGTGATTCCATTTAGGTTCATCCATATAATCCAAGGTAATGTTCTTAAGATCCTTAATCACAACTACAATGTTCCATCCAAGGAAACATTCACAGGTTTTGAGGATTAGGGGCTGGATATCTTTAGGGGGCCATTGTTCATTTTACCATAACCAAAAATGACAGTGGCAAAGGAGGGAGGAAGACATTTTTTGGACAATGAAGTTCTCTGAACTCTCTTCCCAGTTTTATCTTATTGCACGTAAGACTATTCTCCCAATACAACCATGATTATTATCAAGATAGCCGAACTATAAGTAAAGAAAACATCACCTGGTAGAAAGGAAAAATAGGAGCAATTAACTTCACTGACTATCACAGAATCAAAAATACCCAGCAGCAAATAGCAAACTCACTTCTTTATCACCTTGAGTCTGATACCACCCCTCCTACTCTTTCCTCCATATTCCCTTCATGGATCAGCACTGGTTCATTGTAACTGTCATCATTACTATGTCAATATCTGACATTTGACATCAAGGATTCATAGCGAGAAGATAATGGAAATACACAACTCACCAGACGCCCAAAAGATAGCAGTATGTTATCAAGTTGGATGAACAATGAGATGTTTTAGTACACATAGGCCACAGTACTCTAGAGGAAGCTCTAATCACTTCAAATTGAGTCAGTATCTTAAACTCCTGGCATTATAAGGAGTTAGCAAATATTCCCTGAAAATATATTTTCATATCTCGTTAATAACTCATGTTAGAATCCTACTTATTTTTAAATTTTTAGTTAAGATACTCCCAAAGATCATTCCAGATCTATCTAATGGAGAAAGTGTCTGGCTTTTCCATTTTTGTTTATATTGCATTGACATCTCAGTAAGGCTATCCAAGTCAGTCTCCTGATTTCCATTTCCCAATTTACAAATAATATAATATTTTTTGAAACAGAGTCTCTCTCTGTCACCAGGATGGAGTGCAAGGCGTGATCGCAGCTCGTCACAACCTCTGCCTCCCGGATTCAAGGGATTCTCCTGCCTCAGCCTCCGGAGCAGCTAGGACTACAGGCACACGCCACCATGCCCAGCTAATTTTTGTATTTTTAGTAGAGATGGATTTTTACCTTGTTGGCCAGGATGGTCTCTATCTTTGACCTCGTGATCTGCCTGCCTCGGCCTCCCAAAGTGCTGGGATTACAGGCGTGAGCTACCACGCCAGGTCGCCTTCTCTTTTAATGAAGATAATTTGCCTTCAAGCCTTATTTGTTATCTGATTTAACACAACTTAATTAAAACGCTGTAGTCCTGTTGCTCCACATATCTACATGTTGGGATAGGTGGTCTCCAGGGCCTTCCTGCTGTAAGGTCCTACTCAAATCAGCCAAGAGAATAGAATCAGGCAGGGGCTAGAACTATGAGCCCAAACTGTACTCCAAAATTCTTTCCTAAAGACCTGAAAGCTCTAATTCTCCAATAAACTTATTTCAGAGATGTGCCCGGGGTGGGGATAGGGCAGGGCAGGAATAAACAGCCATCCAAACACCAGAGAATGGCAGAATTTCATCCAGATCTTCCCATTTCCTACCATAAAGCACCAGAAAACCATCCTTGATGAAGCTGATAAAAGATTTGAGAACATTTCTATAAATGGAATAAAGTAGTGTCACCTAAAGTGTATCAATTCTATATTTATGTATCGCTATATGTTTAATATTCCGTAAACCTTAAATGAAGAACGCTAGCATTCCGAAGTGTCCAGTACCTGCCAGTCAAGTCCACAACCAATTGGATGGATCACTGTTATTAAGAGAGGAGACTTTAAGACACAGAATTCTGGGTTCGGGGGTGGGGGACAACTGAACACAAGTAAACTGTTTACTCAAAACACAAAGAGACAATGTTACTGAAGGAAGAGTAAGGTCAGGGTACATAGGAGAGGCAAAATGTTGGAATGGTGCCATTTTCCAGAAAGCAAGGAACGTAAATCCTGAGGCCGGAAAGACTGAGAGGTTTGGAAATAAGGTGTAAGATGGAGTAGGGAAGGTGTTTTGGGGTGAAATTCATAAGCTTTCCGATAACTTCTATCCCACAGACTATACTATTACTGTCTTAATTTTTCTTTGTTGCATACACCTTAAATTCGATATTATTATTATATCTATTACTTTTGTTGATATTTATTTCACATAAGATTATGTGTTTATATTCAGACACATATTTTCAAGCATTTTTGTTCACTCTTTTAACTTATTCTTCACTTTTTGATTTAATTTCCTTCTGCCTAAAGTTCATTCCTCAATAAATCCTTTATTAAGGTCTATTGATAGTAAGAGTCTTTGCATGTCTGAAAATGTCTTTACTTTTCTCTCACTATGAAATGATAATGTGCTAAGTATATAATTCGAAGTATATCAGTTATAATCATTCTCTCTATATATTTGCATGGTATTCCATTGTCTTCTGACATATATTACTGTGATAAGAGATCTGCTGTATAAATAATTGTCATTCCCTTGCAAAGTAGCATATTATTTCTCATTCTCTTTTTTGGGATTCTACAATTTCTCTATAATAGGAGCACTTACTCAATAATTACAGTGTTCAGAATTTGTGTACTTTCTGGAACTGAAGATTCATATTTTTAATAGTTTCAAAAATGTCTTAGTCATTATCTCTCCTAATATTTTCTTACAATTCTCTCCACTCTCTCTGAAATTCTTAATCAAACTTCCTATGTTTAACTTGTTTTTTATACTTTCTATATTCATATTTCTTTGTGTGGCTTCTCACTCAGGTTGTCTAATATTTTTAGTTGTTGTTGTTGTTGCTCGTTTTCAAGTTTGGATTGTGAACTCTATTTCTTAAAGTAATGAAGTGTTGGTCCAGAAAGATATTGCATTTATTCTGTAAGATGCTCTATAATTATCATTGCCTTAGAACCAATTTTTATTTTGATGTACCAGTTTGGAGGATATCTGACCTTAGCTAGTGCAAAGTTTAAAAGTTCTTAGAGTAGACTTTTATTTTTCTATCCAGGGTCCAGACCAAGAAAGACCAGGATCTTTTTCACCTCTGTGTTTATAGATAGATTATTTCTGGATTTTCTTTCCTCAGCCCTGTCAATGTCCAAGTTTTAAGTCCAGGGGTCTGTTCCAACTTTCTGCCTTGCATGGGCCTAAGGCCTGCTCATTCAATCATTCTTATCTTAGTCTGTTTGCACTGCTATAGCAGAACACCACGACTTAGACAAAAAATATTTATTTCTTACAGTTAAGGAGGCTTGGAAGTCTAATATCAAGTGCAGCAGATCTGGCATCTGGTGAGGATTAGCTTCCTCATTTGCAGACAGTGATCTTCTCATTATATCCTCACATGGGGGAGAACACAGAAAGAAGCAAGCTCTTGTGTCTCTTCTTACAAGGGTGCTAATTCTATTCATAAAGGCTTCACCCTCATGACCTAATTGCCTCCCAAAGACTTCATCTCTTAATATAACTCTATTGGAGTTTAGGGTTTCAACATATGAATTCTGGGGGACACAAACATTTCGTCCATAATAATTCCCATGAGGACTAAAATCTATGCCTGTAGATTCCTAAAATTGATACCAGCATTAGTAACCCTGCTCCTATAGCCCAGCAACAACAGCTCAACTCTGGCTTCCAGATCACTCTTTGCACATTAGTCCCTGGGGACTTTTGTTTTACTTTCTTTTTAAAGAGATATTTGTTGTATTTATTTAACATTTCTACCATTTTAATTGCTTGCATCACGAGTGAGTTCAGATTATAATTGACCAAAACTGTAGCCATTTTATATTATTGGTAACTAAACCTTTCTTTCTGTTTCACTGCTTTTACCACTGTTATAACTTCCAGAATATTCACATGTAGTTAGTATCCAAATGTCCCAAAAGGAAGAAGGTGATTCTATTGTACCCTGTTCAATACAGAATGCTCCCCGGTGCAAGGTTCATGTCAGGCCACCTCATAACCCGCCGACCTTCCATGGATGTGTCGTTTTCATCTGAAGCCTTTGGTTAAAGTGGAGATTTCTGGCCCAGGCAGTTGTAGGCAGGGTGGCCACATCTCATGATATAAAGAATGGTGCACTGCGGACAAGGAATTGCTTTTGGACAACTTTGCTAGAAAGGGTATTGAAACAAACACACACTGTGATTATATAGAGTAGAATTTCCACTATAGTTTAGTGCTTAATTAATTGATGCTTTTTAATTATTCAGTGTGCATTTTCCTTATCTCACTAAGCAAGGTTTTATCGGGAATTATGTCTTATCTAAACACTGTTAAATTTATTGTCGATATTTAATAATCACATTTTGATGGACTGATCTAAATAGATGAGCAAATAGGTAGAGGGAATACCAGTGAGTGTAATGAGTTCAAAACAAATTAAAATGAGTTATGTAAGGACATAGAACAGATAGAAATTGAGGCTGAGATATTTGGGCAAAAGTCTATAAAATTACGAGAAGGTGAAAGGAAGAAGGAAAGAAAAATACCAAACTGTATAGGAAAAATAGGGGTTTGTGTTAAATATATTAATATGAAAAAAATCCAATGAACTACACGAGAGAGATTACAGAAAACGATCATATAAAAATTTACTACAGAAAGACAGAAGGTATTAAATAAATTATTGGAAGAAGGAGGAACACATATAATTCACATTCCCGCCCCCCAAATTGCAGCAAGTTCTAAGCAAAATATTTTGAAGAGAAAAATAACTAGATCTAAAATAACTTTTGATGAAAGTTTTATCTGGAAGAAATAAATGACCTTGATAAATGAAGTAAAGGAACCCTCAATTTAATTTTCTAGACAGCTGGAAAAATGTCTTATAAAACCATTCTGTGTAAAGTCCAATAATAGATTAGCATGTACTGATGATAATAGAGAGTTTATGACTAACTTTTAATCATAAGTCCCAGACTAAAATTGCAAAGTATTCCCCATTTCAGTAAGAAAAACACTAAGTTTTCAAATCTGTGAGCACAGGCTCATCAATTTTAGCAACTAACATTATTAACAACATTCCGTTTAGTTACACTTTCTAATTTTGCACTTATTTTTCCAGATGGTTTAGAATATTTATATCACAAAAGCTTTTCTCTTAATAACAATATGGGCTTATTATTATTTTGTTATAGTTTTTTGTGAAAAAGTAAAGAGTTTAAATGGAAGGAACTTCAGAGTGAATGCAAACTTTAAGACCAGCTTGGCGGTGGGGGGAAAAAGAAGTTTAATGCAATAAGTTTCTTAAGAAGAATGTTTTCAATGAGTCTCCTTGTGTAAACATGGTTTGATGTCACCTATGTAATAAAATTCAATTTGCTTTTGTGCTTTAGTACAGCATTGGGAGGATTGGAAAATTTCCCAGACTTGCTAGGCTGGATATGAATTCTCACCTCCCCCAAACTTCTGTGTTTAACAAGTGCCTTTCCCAATTATAGCTGCATTCTGACAGTAACTAACCATTGCCCTGAGTGACAGGCAGAGAAAGCCAAGAGCCTTGAAGCTAAAATGGATAAGTGAATGTGATCTCCAATCACATACTCAGCCAAAGAGGATTCCTCATAGGTTCATTCTAATGTTTTCTACATTGGTGGCCAATGGATGTGTGCAATTTGCACAGATGCGTTATCAGGCATAGTAGATACATGATAGGGACATAGTAGCTATGAGGTGATGGCAAATTTAGTGGCCTAATTTATTTCATTGTTACATCAAAATAGCAACTAAAAAAAATCTAACTGTAAAAAATAATCTACTTAATTAATAGAGTGGCACATTTCTCCATAATAGGTGAAAAACTGTGATTATGAAAAACTCTGCTTCCATTTTATTGACAATTTTCTTTAATAATGACATTTCTAGGCAGTTAATCTTTCTAAACATTTTTTTTCTTTAAGTGTAAAGAAGAAGCTGAAGATTGTGAGTGTTAACTTTTACACTTCAGGAAATGTTGTTATTTACAAGTGAGAAATTTGGAAAAGCCAAATTACTGTACATTCCCAAACTGAAAAGCCCACAAGAAATGTTAAAACAAAAAGTACATTCAACTCCACTTCATCCTGAGTCTCTGCCTTTAAACATTAAAAAGCTGTGATTTTTCCATTGCACACATACACACACACATATGCACGCACACACATACACATGCACACACACAAATCACCATTAATGAACAACATCTAATCATCTGATCTATTAACTTATTGAGCTGTTAATAGATTTTGGAAATGTAATTGCGTTTTCCACTTTCTGATGTATGAATGTGACCTTTATAATCATTTCTATATCAAATTCTTTAATATTATTCATTTTTAATCACTCAAATATTTAAAGAAACTGCAGAAAACCTATCTAAATGAATCATTTTTCCATTTTCAATCCTTTGTAAATTTATTTCTGAGATAATTATATCCTCATTGAAGCTTTTTTTTTCATCATGATTCTCCATTCACTGACCTATAATGTTAAAAGCCAACAAGCGGGGACTGTTCTAAACCGTGTCTGCCCAAAATGTGCTCTGCAGAACATTAGCTCCACAAGATGGTATTCGATGTTCTAAAATCAAATATGTTTCAGAAAAACTGGATTAAATAATGTTGAACGAACTCCTCTGCTCCATCACTCTGCAGAACTTTTATTATTATATATGCTTATTGTGAATATCCAAGAGACAAATCCTTTATATGATGTTTTCCAAAGATATTGGTCATGGAACTTGTATTTTCCTTAAGCACTTTAAGTGATTACTTTATACACACACATATATATACACCCATTAGTTTCCAGTAATTTTGTAAGCAACATCTTAGATAACTAGAACTGTCTTACTATAACTGGGCTTGGACTGGGTGATAGGAATAACAGTAACTGACCACCAGAGTCAGAATCACAAGTCACTTAGGGATACAGCTTGTGGGAAAATGGAGGGGTTCTTTTCTTTCAATTGTAGCACAGTCACTTCACCAAAGAGGATGCGCAGATAGCAAATAAACATTGAAAAGTACAGAAAGAGAATGCCCATCAGAAGTAGACTTGACAGATTATGGTATATTCAAATGAAGAAATACTATAAATCAATAAAAATAAAATAACTGCAGCTTCGTGAGACAATATGAATAAACATAAAAAACTTAATATTGAATAAAAAATACAGAAATATATATTTATAATTTTATTGATGCAAAATTCACAAATGAAAAAAATTAACTTTTTTTCCCCTAAGGGATACCTGCTTTGGTGTCAAAACCATAAAGAAAGGCAAAAACTGAATACATGAAAGGCAGGATTGTGGTTACCTGTGGTGAACGGGAAAGGATGGGTTGGTGACTAGGAAAAGCCACCTCAGGTGTGTGGGAGAAGGTCGGGGTGCTGGAATGTCCTATTTCTTTTACTGGGATTAGCTGATAGATTTTTGCATTGATGTAGATCTTAGAGCTATGTATATTTGCGTTTTGTACTTTTTTCCAAGTGAGAAGGAAGAAGTTATTTGAGGTTGTTGTAAGGTCAGCAAGTTGGAAACAAAGTTATTTTTTTGCAAAACCACTTTTGGAAAATCTGTGGTCTCTCTATCCATGATCATGGTGTGGCAATGGAGAATAACACACCTTCACACATTAGACAGTGACATTTCAGTTCCCTTCCTAAAAGGTTAACATATGCAATGACAGGTAGAAAGCTGGAAACTACACAAATAGAAGTGGTTACTTTCCATCAATATCTTGTTTATTTCCTTACAGTTATTATTTTTCTGAGCACTAATACCTCAGCAGTCTCTACAGATAAGGATATTAAGTAGTCAACACAGTTTCCAAAGTGAGCCCCCAAAGGAAGGGTGGTCACAATGTTGGAAGGTTAACATCTGCTGTCACACTCTGTTACTGTACAAAAAAAAGTTATGCGAAACTATCAATCACTGAATAAAAAATAATAAAAATTAAAATGCATGACTAGAATAAGACTTCAGAGTCTGTTGATTCAACAACATCTAAGAGCAAATTTTCTCTGCCCCAAACAGCTACTTCTGACAATCTCAGGGAAGCCTAGACTCTTCCTTCTCACTAAAATTATATTTCTTAATTCATCCTTCTTAAATACTATATTCATGTCATGTCTCCTCGCCATCTTGGATCCAAGAAATCAGAAGTGCCACAGTAATTTTCAAAGAATCTAGTAGCATGTCATGTATTGGGTAGAAGCCAGAATTAATGACCTTTACTTTGAACTCAGGTAACCTTAATTTCCCATGAGGTTACAGCGAATGGAAAGTCTGGAGGTAGACAATTGGTTTCCTAAGGGCGTTTTGGTGATCCATGCTAATGTGCTGTTGCTGTTTATGATGACGGTGATAATATTTTATTGAAAAACATTTTAAAACTATGTATTGAGTGCTTACAAAATTCTAGGCACTTACTACTGATCCCTTTGATTAAATTATCTGATCATGTCCTTACAAGAACCCTGTGCAGTGTGGTTTTATATGCCCATTTTAAAGGAGAAAAGTTAATCTAACTAAACTATTAATATGGCAAAGTTCTAAGATGCTAGATATAAAGAAGCATTCTTAGTTTAGCTTTCATGTAGCTAAAAGTGCTGGCACTATTTGCAACAAATCTATTATGTTGCTTCTCAAACTGTGATCCTTAGCCCACCCGCACGAGAATTATCTGAAGGAACTAGGAACTTGCAGACCCCACGTTTCTGTCTCAGACATACTAAAGCAGAAGCTCTAGAGGTGATACCTAAGAATCTGCATTTCTAATAAGTTCCTGGATGATCACATTTAAGCTGAAATTTGAGAGCTATTATACTAGCCTGCATAAAAGCAGCAATAAAATTGTTAAACTGTAAAACTCTAAACAGGTGCTGTGAAGAGGAGACCTTCAATAGTACTTCAAGAAATCATCACAGCTTCCTCTCACTGAAGCAGTGGAAGAGGGCTGTTGTTTTGTTTTGTTTTGTTTCGTTTGTTCGTTTGAGATGAGGTCTCACTCTGTCATTTCTGGCTGGAAAGCAGTGGAGCAATCACAGCTGACTGCAGTCTCTACCTCCCAGGTTCCAGGGACTCCAGCAGCTAGGACTACAGTCATGTGCCACCAAGTCCTGATAATGTATTTTATATTTTTTATAGAGGCTGGTCACAAACTGCTGGGCTCAAGGATCCTCCCACCTCAGCCTCCCAAAGTGCTGGGATTACAGTCATGAGCCACTGCGCCCAGCCTTGTTTTTAATATCAGACTCAATCTAAAAGACTTTCATGCATTCCAAAGCTTATTCCCATTGCTGGATCAGTGTTCAGAAGAAAATTCAGGAAATACGGAGATGAGCTATTTCATTACTCAAAAAGAGACCAGAACTAGATTTTTAGAGTGCATTGAAATAGGGTTGATGAGACAATTTCCATTCATATATTTCCACTAGTACCTGACTTTTTAGCAAATATTGGCTACTCTTAGGTTAAAGTTAAAGACATATGAAAACTACGAAGTTTTCATCAGCTGGCCTGGGATATAGGTGGTTACAGCGTTCAGGAAGTAGTTCCCTTCAGCACACCTAGGCAAAATTTCCACCTGTTCCTAATGTTGAAGTGCAGCAGTTAATTCCAGAGCCACTATATCCTTTGCATTTGAACTGTATAATATAATTATGCTGAAGTTACATGTTTACTATAGTATATGCCGCTCTTGCTCTAGTGTGGGCTATGGTGATCCACAATCCTTTTTTTTTTTTTTTTTTTTTTTTACCTTTAAAGTTCATAGTTAGAAACGGCTTTAAATATTCATGGTGAGGATGAGCAGGCCAGTTACATTCCAATTGACAGCTGTATCCCAGGTCCTGAGATTCAAGCAGGCAGATTAGGTCATCAGAGTCCTGACAGGATGGTGTCCTCACCAGTATTTTATCTCCCTATACTATCCTCTTACCGTGCTGTCTCATTGGGTTACAAGTTAATATGAGAATAGAGTAAAAGTACTTATTCAAATGGGATGAGGAGTTTTGTGGCTTGATTAGTTTCTATGTATTTCTTAAAATATATTATTATATTAGTTTCTATGTATTTCTTAAAGTATATTATTTGTAGTATACTTGATCCCCCATCCCCCTCAAATATAATAAAGCAGCTGTGTTATAAATCACAAAAGCTATTGTGCTATTCTAGCACTAGGTAGCGGTGATGATTGCACAACATTAGGAATGTGTTTAATGCCACTAAATTGTATACTTTAAAATGGTTAAATTGGTAAATTTTGTGTTATACATCTTTTACTACAATAAACATTAATTACATTAATTTTTAAAATTGTGCAACATTCAGACATATAAAAGACAAATTGGAACCTGCCTCTGATGGCTTCTAATGGCTTCCAGCTTGACCATCTGCATGGTGGAAAGGTTACTTAGCTATTCATCAGTGTTTTCTTGATTTATATCAGATAATATTATAAAACTGATACTTATATGCATCATGACAAGCAAATAAATGCCTGCATATGCTTCTTTTCTTTTCTTTTTTTTTTTTTGAAATGGAGTCTCACTCTGTTGCCCAGGCTGGAGTGCAGTGGTGCAATCTCTGCTCACTGCAAGCTCCGCCTCCCAGGTTCAAGTGATTGTCAGCCTCCCAAGTAGCTGGGATTACAGGCACGTGACACCACATCTGGCTAATTTTTTGTATTTTCAGTAGAGACGGGGTTTCACCATGTTAGCCAGGATGGTCTTAATCTCCTGACCTCCTGATCCGCCCGCCTCAGCCTCCCAAAGTTCTGGGATTACAGGTGTGAGCCACCGCGCCCAGCCTGCATATGTTTCTTTTTATTCATAAACCAAATATCCATTGGACCTTGGCTATAGACAAAGCACTGTACTACTCTAAAGGCAAACTACTTTAAAGGCAAAACACTGTACTACTCTAGAGCAAATGAGATCCCTGTGCCTCCCTGGAATTTGCCATCTAACAATAGAGTAGTGAAAAAATATTTTAATGCCTTATATATTCCAGGCATCACCCAAGTGGAAGGGAAATAAGAAGTTCCTGGGTTTTGGTGAGTTTCGAGATTGATATAGGGAAATGAACATGAAATAGACTTCTACCATGTGGCCCATATCCTCACAGGGCAGAAACAAAGGCATTTGAACACACAGGCAGTAGGGGGCAAACCATGAATGAGGCTGCTTCCAAAACGTCATGACCCATTTGGGGAAGTACGTTTAGTATGAAAACATTCATGGCTTTATGTGAACCTGGACTTCAGTCAGCAGATCCAGGCACTATTCCACTTATACAGGACAGATTTATACAGATCCAGAAGAAATGAAAACATATTGCTTAGATTCAGTCAATAGATTATGGTTCCAACTAATCCAGTTAGCACAGCCAGAATAGTCTGAATTCCTTATATCCAGAAATAAAACCCTAGGGATCATGCTAATCCAGGACTTCTACACACCCAGCCATCGATAGGACTAGCTCTGTGAGCTTAAATGCATTATTTCACTCTTCTGAACTCTAAAATGATGGTAATAGATTAGATGCCATTATGTCTATCATTGGTATGATTTCTTTATTATTCCATGTGGTCTGATACTTTATATATGAGAACTCAGAAAAATGCTTGATAAAGCTAAATGTTTCTTTAATCAGTACTGCTGCATCTGAAAACTTGAGTGCCAAGGGGTAAGTAGTGTCTAATAATTAATAAAAAGTGGTTGTGAAGCATTTTCCAAATATAAAATGCCAGATAATTTATAAATATTTAAATAGTTATTAAATTTAATATGAATATTACATAGATACCATTTTGATTTCCTATGCCACTTTATTGCCTCAGAGTGCTTCACAGATATTAATTATGTTACTGTTGATATTATTGCTGTTAATTGCATGGTTTCTTGAGGGGGTATATTCCAGGTAAAGAGGAAGGGGGAATAAGGGTGAATAATTAGTTTTACAATGTTATTACTGGAAGGCAATATTCTTTTCTGTTACAGTGTATTTAGGTTTAAGTCAATTAATTACTTGGTTTGTAGGTTTCCGTTTTCTCCTAAATCTGGTTTTGACATTGCTGCTTCTGATTTTATTTGCTAGATTACAAATTTCTCTGAGTCACAGGTCTTTTTTTTCATTTTTTCCAATCCTCCAAAGTTTCTTGCCTACTTGACTGCTTAAAAAATATACTTGCCAAAGCTTGAAGGGCTGGAAAGCCAACACAGTGAATAATGACAGGTCTCAGCATGTCCCACCTGACAGCCCAGGCAATCCTTATACCCTTGCAAGCATGCATAGTGGGCCCATTTGAGAAATGGGGAAACTGAGGTTAAGGCAAACTAACGAGAGCACTAAATCTACCCACCTAGCGAGTGATGAACTCATGTCTGATGTTAAAATTCCTGCTTTTTCTTATTAATACTACTTCCCTAGAAATTTAATTAATAAAAAGGTAGAGTTATTTGGGACAGGAATTTGTAGGGAACTATTGTATGTTTTAAAAATCATTCTTAATTGAGGGTTAAAAAGGACTTTCAAAACTTTACTAAGGAGAAGGGAAAAAGGAATAAGAGGAAAAAGCAATGAAGGAAAAAGAGGGGAAAACAATAAATAGACCCAGAAAAGCAAGAAAACATTTAAATGAAAGAAAGAACACTTCTCTGTAGAGAGAAAGACAGGAACTTCTATACCACCTCAAAGTAGTAACTCATGTAGGGCGGGGAGTTAGGATAAGAAATCGAATTTACCTAATACCCTGTGGGTTTGGTTGTGGAGGTGTGGTGGAGTCTATAAGCAAAACCACAAAGCAAGCACATGAGAAAGTAATTGGCTTTGCTGATAAGAGGCCAGGAAGAGAGCTGACTGCAGGTGGGCCTAGTGATAAGCAGAATGTCTGATGCTGGGGAGACTTGATTGGAATAGTTTAATAAAAGCATGTGACTGTTGCCAATTAGAAGCTAAAAGTAAAATAAGATTCTGCTGCTAATTTTGCATCCAAGTAGAATTATACTGTGATTAGGCTAATAGAGTGGCATTGGAAATCTGTAGGCACTGCACTGGAGACTCACTATCTAGCAAGCAGCTGAACAGAAGCAGTAAAGCATCACTATCTCCACCTTACCTGGCCCATGAGATGCTCATGCAGAAACAAGCTTGTGCAGAGGCAGCTCGAGAGAGAGAATAGAGGCTTCCTGACATTCTCAGGAAAAGGATGCTAGCTTCAAGACCCAGACCCAAAAGGGCACTTAGTCTTGTGGGAATTGCATATATCTGGAAGTGCAATACTCAGACTTTTAAGGAAGCCTACGAATAACTTTTCTACAACCTGCCAAGTGTCTTGCCTGCAGGAATCCCATGCCTAGTAGACAGAGACTCCCAGAGGAGCAGCTTAGAAACAAGCCCCCTCTGTGAGATGAAGACTTGTTGTTTCAAGCCAGGAAGGTCTTGCCAGGGATTTCTTTAACTAGGGCCACCCTCCACTCCAACTTCAGTAAGAAAAGAGCATTCCACAATGTGGAGATAAAGTGGTGTCCGAGACTACATATAAATGGTCAGCCTAACTGAAGAAACAAGATATTCTCCTCTATTCTTTGGCACTATCATAGTTTTCTTTTTCCCCTGACTCCCACCACCTCTCTCTTCTGCCACATCCACACTGGGACTTGGATTAAAGGCTGATTTACATCTGTTGTGTTCCTAATTTCCCAAGAGTGTATGAATGAATTTACAACAAAGGAGTTTCTCCTTTTATTTCCATGAAATGTGATGCGTGGTGTCATTCAGCAGCTAGTGACATGTGGGATGGCAATAATAAGGTCTTGCCTTTTGAAATAATCTGTGAACAATCCATGTTTAACTGTTCTTCCTATTCAAATTAATTCAGATATTGAAATTATATTGCAGAGTATCTGAATTCTTAAAGCACCACACTTCAGGTGGCAGCATGGTAGAAAGAGGCACTGTCTATTCCTAAAATGAAATTGGTTATCTGGTACTTACAGTGAACACTAACATGTTACAAACCACATCCAACTCGAAGCAAGGGCCTCAGCCTCCTGAGGTTCATGTAATGATAGCTGGTTTCTCAGCCTCATTCTCTAAGCTATGCTAACACCATTCTAATTTTCATTCTACATATTCAAATCCAAGTATGCAGGTTAAACCTGCTGTTCTTTCTCTAAAATGATAATACTTGCTTGGTTTGGAAGCACCAAAGTGAAGACCTTCTTACCTATTGAACAAATATTATTAAATTTCTTCTACTTTCACACCTCAAGAAACCTGTCTATTTTGCTTTTAAGTCAGAGGCTCTCATCATTGGCTCAAATTTCTTTGCTCAATTTCATGTACTAGAAACAGAGATGCACAACATACAAGTTTCATACTCAAGCCCTTCAAGTGTTTCTGACCAGAAACTAAATCTTTGAGTCTTTATAATATTCTGATGCTGATTTTATTTATTGATTCTTCAGTATAATTGAGAAGAAAACTGGTTTGGTTACTTAAAGATGATCAAGTTGCTAGACAAATGTTTATTGAATGAATGACACACACATAATAAATATTCAAATAATACAAATTCAAATGAGTACTATTATACCTATTTTTTTCCATCCAATAGAAGTAACAGTTATAATGGTTATCATTTGGGGCGGTATATGAGCATTGTTTCAGATGCCTTCCAATATTTATGGCGGGCAGAATAATGGTCCCCCAAAGATGTCCACATCCTAATCCCTGGAAACTGTAACTGTATTACCTTACATGAAAATAGAGACTTTGCAAATGTGATTAATTTAGGGATATGGAGATGTGAAAATTATTTTAGATTACCCGGGTCAGACCAATTAATCACAAGGTCCTTCTAAGTGAAAAAGGGAGGCAGGTGAGCAAGAGTCAGAGAGAAATTTGGAGATGCCATGCCCTGGCTTTCAGATGCAGGAAGGGAGCATGAGCCAAGGAGTACAGGAAGCCTCTAGCAATTTAAACACGCAAAGAAACGCCTTCTCACCTAAGGCTTCCAGAAGGAACACAGCCTTGCTGAAACCTTGATTTTAGCACAGTGAGAGCCATTTCAAACTTCTAATCTCCAGAACTCTTGGATAATATGCATGTGTTATTTTAAATTTGTGATAATCTATTGTAACAGCAATAGAAAAAGAATATGAGTCACATGTAACAGTCTAAGATATCCATTACAGGAATAATTCAATTGATCATCATCCACCCTACGGTCAGGCCAGTTAAATACAGTAAGAATTGGAGAATGGGAGAGAAATTAATAGTTTTAGTGCTACTCTGTGGTACCAGAGAGTGATGGGTAGAAGGACCTTGTGGTACCACAGAGTAACCACTACAAATGTAATTTACTAGCGTTAATCTATTTGACTCTAAATGCAACACACATTTTACAGTTAAAGAAACTGAAGTATCATGGGGTTAAATGACTCACCCAGATTCCCATTGCTAGAGGTAGGAGCATTGGAAGTCTAGCTCTAGAAATGGCACTCTTAACCCACCATATATGAAACTATAATGCATGACATATGACCCATTGTGCTAACATTCTTTATCAGAGGTAGTCCATCAATCACAAACTATTTGCATGGCATGTGGATTGCATCCTGTTTTTTATGGTTCCCCCTTCCATCGCAGTCATTTCTCTGAAACTTTCTCATTGCTGACAATCCCTGTTGTCCTTAATCACTATGCCAGAGACGGTACCCACAACACACCACAGCACACAGAAGAAAATAATGGGCAGAATCAGGATTCTATCTTGTCCATATGCTAAGGAATGTTTGCTCTAAGATGTCACACCAAGAATGACGTGGTAAAGGCCTAATTCAGTCTGAGTAGAGGGTTGGATGCCTCGTTACTGAAGCAAAAGTTACTCTGGACAAAATTAGGTTACAGATACAAATTTGAGAGAGATGTTATCCAACATTTCAAAAAAGAAAATTCAGCAGGCTAGGAGAATTAGAATGGATTTTCAATTAATCCTTCACTTGATTACAAGATCCTTCTTGGTAGGGACAATATTTAAATTCAATTTTAAGTCCTCAGAATTTAATACAGTTCATTGAACTCAGTAGAAATTGATTAAATGTTGATTGGCTGTGTTATCCAGAAAAATATCTCAGAGACACTGTTCCATTGCTCAGGAGCCTCTTTTGATATTTTCCCCCTATTAGTCTTGAAAATATAGATCCATGACTCTCTCATACAACATTTTGAAGTTTGGCCTTCTGCGATTTTCTTTCTTACTAACAAGAGAATGTTAGCGTGTCTGCAGAGCGTAATGTGGCATCATCAGAATCTTTGAGAACATAGCAGATTGTTTAACTTGCTTTTAAGGAGCAATAAACAAACTAAGAAAAGTTATGATCCATGGTACATATAGGTTGTGTCACAGGATTTGGAAAGCCAGAACAGCCAAGGATTCTGAACAAGAAATTACTAAAATGATGTCCTCTTAAAATATAAGCTCCTTCTCACACATACTAATAAACAAAAATTACTTACAGAAAATTAACAGAGATCTCTAACATAAAACTCATTTTGGATAAAACATCAACAACACTTAAACCCTAAAAACCTAAAAAGTATTAGTGAATGAGCAGGGAGCCATACTCGTTTCTGCTCTTAGATGAACCTTAGGTCAGTTGGGAAGAATTTTCTAAAAGTAAATGTCTGTAAACTGTTTCTGATTTTAGGTTAACAAAAGCCATGCAACAAATTGGAGAAGAAAAAAATCCATAGGTAAGACATACATCTTATGTCCAATCTCTTCACAGTCTTCCTTGTGCCTACACTTTGTTTAAAGCAGTCTTTTCCATGGGGCTGAATGCACGTAAAGGGCTGAGCCAACCAAAGGGCATGAGATACTCTTGACATGGAGAGTTTGGAATCTCAAAGGGGATCAATCAATTGCTCTGAGGGATGGTAAGTCGGATTTAAGAGATGGGACTTCAGGGTAAAGGCAATGCAGGCTCACTTGATTCTTCCTGCCCCATGATATTCTCCTGCTTCCTCCTGGATTTCCTCTTCCAGTTTGGGTCCTGTTGTCTTTCTCCTTCTGTTCTACCTTCCTAGTCCATTTCCCTTGTTTTTCACCTTTCTCTTTTCCCTTTTATTTCCATGTATAAATTTATGGTCTGCTTCTTTCTTCCTACTTAACTGGCTGTGACAATTAGCTGAAGCATATTTTTATTACTTTATGGAATAAAATTTTAAGTTCTTTTATTTTCATTTTGTTAATGAGCAAGTTGGCCATTTTATGTATCTTTTTCCTTTCTGATATTAGTTCATTTTAAGTTCTTCCTACATATTTTTCTGTAAATTGTTCTTCAAAGACAGAGTCGCCATCCTTGCATAGATAGACCCTCTGCATTGCCTGCTTTTCTTCATGTCCTTCATTGACATATATGAAATCCATGTGGTCCCTGTATTTCAAGAGGAGAAGTGGAATGTGGCAGGGAGTGCTCACTCCTCTTCAGAAAGAAGCAGTCATTTGCTAAAATGCACAAAGGGCAATTGTGAAATTTTCTATGGGGGCTGTGATTTAATTTCTTACCATTGCACTGGTGGAGATAAAGGTGAGAGGTCTTTTATTGATGTGCTTTTCTTTTAAAATAACTTTCAGTGCTTAATGGTAATGTGAATCTGATCCATATTTCGACTGCATTTTGATTTTTGTTACTGGCAAAAATAGAAAACTCACTGATGCCCCAAAATATCTCTTTATAATTCAAGTAATATCATGTAGGATAAATCAGTATGAATTTCAAACTCTTGAAAGCATTAAAGACAAAGGCCTCTCTATTCCAAAGGGAATGTAGAAAATATGAATAAATCATAATGTTCTGCTGTTAAGGTATTGCTAGAGGTCAAGTGGACTTGGAGCTATGTGGCAATTTCTTATGTGGGTATTTTAATAGAATTTCATTTCTCTTAAGAAGGATAAAGATTTTGCATCTTGTATTATTTTCAAATGAGGGATACTCATTTGAATTAATATCAAGAAGCATCCCACGCAGAATTTTTAAAAATCATCAATCTGCCATCTTATCCACATTATTTTGTACCTTCAGGCTCTTGATGTAGTTTTTATGAACAGGATTCAAATAAATTGGCTCTTTTTCCTTGGTGGTTTCTTTAATTACTTTGTTATTATCCAAGGAACTGGTTTAATTTAAATGAACACTGTGTTCCTGCTACTACTATCCAGAGAAAACACAGACTCAGAACATGCTGTTTTGTAGTTAAAGTGTATGCCTCTGCATGGGGATGCCAGAATTGGGTAGTTCAATGGCAGCTTCCTATTTTATATAAAGAGCAAATCCAGCCTTTCTTGTGAAATCATTGTCTTCTCCAAAACTCCTATTCATCTCACTAGATACAAAGAATAAATAGTACATGTATAAATAAATATTCCTTAAGTAAATATGATAGCATTCAAGCCAAGCAACCCAGCAAGTTTAGGTAGCTCTTTTTCCCCATCTATTTTTATAGGAGGTACATTTTAAAACCAATTATGGGATGAAGTTATCATAAGTGATCCAACCCTCCACTCAACCTCCAAGATTTTGACATTACATCAAAGTCTTGTTATATGCTTATTTGTAACTGAGATGTTTGCAAAGGTGCTGAATTCCCCTTCCCCTTTGTAGCTTCCATCCAACAAAAGTATATTATAAATTTCAAAGGAACAATATATATATATACATGCACACACGCACACACATATATAAAAATATATATACAAACATTAGGATGCCATAAAGTATTTTACAGACACTATGAAAATATAAAATTGTATTTCATTTCCTGAAATAGTTACAGTTTCAACCCCAGCTCCATCTCTTTAACTGAAGCCATGTGTGAGAAAAGCAAGTTAAATCTTTGGAAACACTCTATTTTGGGCTATTGACTGAGACCCTCCAGAAATCATAGCTTTTCTCCTGCTGCAAATAGAGTGGAGAACAGACTTTCTCATCTGCTAGGGAATGAGAAAGAACGGGTATATCTTGGGGGGAGAGTTCTTGACCTATGAACAAATAGCCAAATAGCAGTCTCATACTTTGTTTCATCATTTATCTTTCACTTGAGAATTAACATTTCTGTCATACTGTAGAGCCTTATTTTTTTCGTGTGCAAAGAATTTATCTAAAACATGACCCTTTGCCAGAAGCAACAGCAAAACCTGTGGCACCAGCAGAGTGGGTACATCTCCTTAAAATGGTGCTAGAGAATACTGTATACATGATGAACAGAGAGATAAAACATTGTCACTATTTGCAATGGAGTGTCTATGTCTCAAGGTCAAACTAGAATTATAGTTAGGAGCCTGCTTTCTGGAACCAGATACACCTGGATTTAAATGTTTGCTTTCCCCGTTACTGGGTGATCTTAGCTCCTCTCAGCCTCAGTTTTCTCATTTCTAAAATGGGGATAAAAATAGTGTCTAACTCTTCGGGTGGTGTTGTGAAAATTCAGTGTTAAAAAACATGTGGAATTGTGAATAGTGCTGCAATAAACATACGTGTGCATGTATAGCAAAGACTTGGAATCAACCCAAATGTCCATCAGTGACAGATTGGATTAAGAAAATGTGGCATATATACACCATGGAATACTATGCAGCCATAAAAAAGGATGAGTTTGTGTCCTTTGTAGGGACATGGATGCAGCTGGAATCCATCATTCTTAGCAAACTATCACAAGAACAGAAAACCAAACACCGCATGTTCTCACTCATAGGTGGGAACTGAACAATGAGATCACTTGGACTCGGGAAGGGGAACATCACACACCGGGGCCTATCATGGGGAGGGGGGCGGGGGGAGGGATTGCATTGGGAGTTATACCTGATGTAAATGACGAGTTGATGGGTGCAGCACACCAACAAGGCACAAGTATACATATGTAACAAACCTGCACGTTATGCACATGTACCCTACAACTTACAGTATAATAATAATAAATAAATTAAAAAATAAAAATAAAAAAAAATAAAATAAAATAAAAAAATAAAAAAAATAAAAAACATGTGGAAAGCTTAGCATGGCTCCTGGCATACGAATGCTCAATCTCGTCATCACTAATAGAGCCGGCTCAGAAAATTCCCTTGATCCCAGGAAGCAGACTGTCTGTTGTTACCCAACACATTCCTGTAGATTGCGTTTCTCAAAAATGCAGCTCTTGGACTGCTTGCATCTGCCTCTCTCGGAGTGCGTTTCAAAAGTACAAATTCCTGGGCCCCACCCAGGACACCGGAATCTCTGAATGTCAGGCTGGGAGTCTCCACCTTTAACAAGTTTACTAACTTTGGAAACCGCTGCCTTAAATGAGGTCACCCCTCAGCCCATCCACCAAAGCATTTGACCCTGACAAAAGGCGCGCTTGATTCAGACAGCTACAGTCATTACTGATACCTGCTGCGTGCCTTTTTACATAGGTACTTATTCAAGTGCAGAGATAATGAGGCAGCGATGTTAATGAAACAAACCGTACTAAAGTGTGTGCTGTGCCTGGAGCCCCCTGTGTGTTTTTCTCTGGCTGGTCTTTCACTCGGCCATTTTATGTACCCACGTCTCTTTCTCTCATTACCTGGTAAATCCTCCTGATCCTTCAAATCTAGCTTAGAGCCCACTTCCTCAGAGAAAACTGCCTGACCGCATTCCTTTCTCCTGTTCTTGTATTCCTAGCCAAATAGCATCTGTAAAAGTCTTCTGGCTCTCAGTCATTGCTGTACCTTGTTTGTACTGTTTCTAAAGCTGACATCACTTGTTCATGTCTCTTGCTGGTCTCTTGCCTCTCTACCTTTCTCATGGGAATATAAATCTCTTAAAGGCAAATGCCCTATGTTAGACTTACATACACTTCTCAATTGTCCTCAAGTACTCAGCACAGAACTTTGAAGTTTGTTTTCTGGAAACACCTGTTGAATGGGTAGGTGTGGACCCCACTTCAGGTTTTCTTTTTTATGTCTGATATAGAGGTCTTGAGTTTCCTCTGATTAATCTTAGCAACCTCAAGTAGGACTGTCAGATGTTATATGCCTCCTGAGATTAAGAAGTAGGAAATCTGCGGTATCATCTACTAAATATTCTTCCTTGAAATATTGAACCTGGATCAGAAAAAAGCCTCTAGATCTGACTACCAGTTAGAAGAAGGGTGATGGAATAATAAGTTAAGCACTACTATACAAAGTCATTAGTCAAATTCAGAGTGAAAAGTGCTGACGGACAAATGGTGACTTCATATCATAGAGAAAGAGGACGGGATGGAGGGCACTGTTAACAATAATAGGGCTTTAAAGACATAACTATTTGCAGTAGGTGGAACTTTGAGATAATCAGGGAAATTTGAATGTGGACTAGGCATTTAAATGAAATAAATAATTACTATTAAGTCTTTAGAAATCAAAGTGATAGAGTGGTTATATTTTTTAAATGCCTTTATCAGTTAGATATGTGTACTGAATTATTTATGAATAAAATGGACTAATGTATTTTAAAATATTACAAGAAAAATATAGTAGGGGGAGACAGACAAAATGCGATTGGCAAAGTGTTGAGAATTATAGAAGCTGAATAACAGGTAAATGGGAGTTTATTACACTAGACTCTCTACTGTTGTATATGTTTGAATAATAAAAGCTTTAAAATGCTTAGACAAATAGTAATATTTTCTGAAAAATACTTCATCCTCATCTTTTCAGCTGAAATGAGAATAGGAGAGCTTGTCTTAGATATGAAAAGCTTTACTTTTAAAGCAGGAAGAATTTTTTAAAGCTATCATGTGCAATATGTTAAATTTTTATTTATGTATGTATTTATATGTTGATTTGTTCCACCAAGGATCTGAGGAGGAAGTTTTTGGAATGGATGTAATTGCTGTGGAAAACATTGTTTATGCATTCGTTCATTTAGGTCACTTGGAGGAGGCTGCAGCACCAGAGGTCTCTGGTTGCATGTACAAAGGGAAGAAGATAATAATCTAAGGGACCCCCTCACCTGGATGATTCTCCCATGTCAGTCAGGCAGAAGCTTGCTTGAACAGATGGGCCTTAAGCTTTGCCCTGAAGGCCAGCAGACTGTGTCAGAGCAGAGGGCAAAACAAATGGAGTCATATGCCCTCCTTGCAAAATCTTTTCTTTTTGGCAGAAGCAAGTAGGCGAAGTACAGGCATTAAAGCCAAGGTTGACTGATTAAACATTTATTCCATTGCTACTCCCAAAGAGAATTTGAAGTGGTGTCGTGGAAATGTATTCCCAGAGCCTCTTGCCCCAAATTTGGGAGTGGAGATGTTGGGAAGATGGGAAGATGTGTGGCCACGGGAATGCCTGAATTAACTATTTAGGTACAGCTGGAAAGCCAAGATTCTTCGATGCACTCTGAGCACCAGAAAATGCTTCAAATGTTGAGAGTTAAGACAAGGTTGAGCCATTTCCTAAAAGAATGAGAATCTAAACTTCATTTATTTCCCCTAAATCCAGGGAGTCAGCTCTGAGCCTTTACTGTATTAGAACGAACCATTTGAAATTGCCACTATTTGGCCATGTTTGACATAAAAGAATAGCAATTTTATATGGTTCAAACTTAACAACTCAATTGTCAGATGAATTGTGTGGTGGCAGTAGAAAAGAGAAGAAAGAAAAAAAGAAAAGATAAAAAGAACTAATCGAAAACAATGAATGACAATAGGAGATAAATGACTAAGTTTGTTTGTTTGTTTGTTTGTTTGTAGCCTGAGTACCTGGGAATATTATATCATTAACAGAAATCGGAATAGAAGCCAGGACTGGGATGAGAGAAATACTAAGTTTATCACGACATGTTCAGTTTGTGATGACAGCAATTGGAGAAATAAAAGTAATAATTTGAGAACAAGATCAGAACCAGAAGTAAAGTCAACTGCCAATGGTATAAATAGTTAAATATGAATGAGTAAATGTGTTCATCAGGGAAAGAGTCTAATAGGAGGAGAACAGAGACCAAGGACTAAAGTCTGGTGAGATGGAAGAGGAATTCAGAGAAGAGATTAAGAAAGAGGACTCAGAGAAGCCAGAGAATTCCATGTGTCATGACAGTCACAGAAATGATAGTTTATAACACAGAATTTCTGCAGAGAACCCGGGTGGTTTGAATAATGCAGTTCAATGCCCCCATTGACCCCTTACCCTCTTACCTTCACAACTAGTTTTTGCTTATTTGTTCATGTGAGGAAACTAGTATATCCAAAATATTTCAGCCACGGAACTGAAGTTTTCTAGAACCCTTTTTAAAAAGTATTCCTCCTCTCTCTCTTTGATTTTTAGATTCTATCTGGACTTTAAATGCCATTCTTTTTCGTTCTTTCTCAGTGTCTTAAATCCTACAACAACTAGCATGATGATAACTGAGTTGCCAGGAGCAGGGAATTCCAGCCCCTGCCTGTCTCTCTTCTTCACATTATGCAGTGGGTTTAGAACCTGTCTCAGGCCGGGCGCGGTGGCTCAACCCTGTAATCCCAGCACTTTGGGAGGCCGAGGCGGGTGGATCACGAGGTCAGGAGATCGAGACCATCCTGACTAACATGGTGAAACCCCGTCTCTACTAAAAATACAAAAAACTAGCCGGGCGTGGTGGCGGGCGCCTGTAGTCCCAGCTACTCGGAGGCTGAGGCAGGAGAATGGCGTAAACCCGGGAGGCGGAGCTTGCAGTGAGCCGAGATCGCGCCACTGCACTCCAGCCTGGGTGACACAGCGAGACTCCGTCTCAAAAAAAAAAAAAAAAAAAAAAAAAAAAAAAAAGAACCTGTCTCAGTTGTATGCTAAGCAGAGCCAGCACAGCCTCTGCACCATCCCAAGCATTCATGCATCTGGGTAGTGTGGCCTCAGAAAAACTCCCATGACTGCCCTGATTTTCAAGAGAGGTTTCTACAAGTTAGAGAAAACAAAGCTGTTCTGTTCATGCCCTTTTGTCCAGCCCTGGGAACAACTCGAATCCTGGAAAAGTTGCACATTTTGAAGATTCCCTAGGGTTTTATCATGATTTGGAGGAATGCCATTGTTTAAGTTGTTGCTAATAATCTGAAGTTTTCCCTCGTTAGACTCTAGCTGCCAGGACACAGGAAGAGGAGAGAGAACTGAGAGGGAAGACTTTGCTTTCATTTAACTTGACCTCCAATCACAAAAAGGCCCAGCACATTTTTCCTGAACAACTCAAGCTGGTTTTTCACTCCATCTGACCTCCCAGCAAGAAAGACTTCTTGTTGAACACCTGGGTCCTGCCCTAGCAGTTCTGGGCCCAGTCCTAGCCCTGGCACAACTCTCAGCTGCATGTGCCCTGATCTCTCTTCTCCTTTATTTAAATATAACCATCCAGACTGGAGAGCGTGGCTGGGATAAGAAGGAGCTAATAGACCCCACAGGGTCTGTGGTCTCTGGGATGCCTGGAGATTATGTTTGCCTAATTAGTTCGGCTCCACTATCAGTACGGATAACCCAGGGAGCATCGTGATTGGTTTCACAAAGTTAATGGATGATCTGCCATGAAAACATGATCACCAAGGAGCCAGCCGCAGCTCCAGCTGGAGGCTGAGTCCCAGCTACAGCCTTTCTGCACTTCATCTCACACTTCTTGGGCCTGTATAATAATCCCTCTTGCAGAAGATTTGAGCTTCTCTGTTCCGCAAAATATAAGCAACCCTCATCTTTTCTCCCTTATGCTAAACCCCCATGGCCTGCAGCTGGCTTAATTTGGAACAAGCGCCATATCTGAATGTTCCAAGGTCCTGAAAGAAAGAAGCCCTTAGACCCCCATTACCACTTAGACAACCGAGAGTTAAGCATCATTTAGCTCCAGGCTGGGCCTCTGATAATTCTTCATTATTTCAATCTTTGACACAAGGAGAGAAAGTGCCTCCCAGATCAACAGCACTCTAGGATCCCCTGAATTGGGGAAGCTTAGAAATTTCATTTCTGTGCATTCTGAACTTCGTTGCAATCTTGCGCTTCTTGCTCCTGTGAACTTGCTTGTGGTTGTAATTGTGACTGATAAGCATATCTCACAAATGCCACATAAATCTTGGGACAACTTTTAGAGTAGTAAGACTGCCCAGATGACAAGGACCAAAAAGTGGAGCAATGTATATCCACAGGCAGCACTATCGTAAGCATTTTCTGCTTGTTCAGCCTGCCAACTCTTATTGAATATCTGCCCTGTACCGGGTACTAGTTTGGTTTCTGGGGCTACAATAGTAAATTAGATAGAGCACTTTTCCTTAAGGAGCTTTTACAGTCTAATGGGGAGAGCAGGCCTGTGTCTCATTCTTTCTGCCATCCCCTGTCCATTATTCCAGACATGCCATTTATGGGAAGTGGAAGCAGGATAAGGAATGATTCTGGTTTTTCAACACAAAAGGAAAAAAAATTCTTTGCTTAGTTTGACTCTAGCAGACTGTCTGGAACTTTAGTCCCTAGGATAATTCGTCCTGCAATGGTTGTGGCCAGCCTGTGGCTTGCATTTCTATCCTGTTACCTGTAGCTTTGATGTGATTGAATAGTAAGTCCAAGCGCAGCAAAACAGCAATACGAAGAGACGCTCACCATGTCCCCAGTCATGAGGAAAATAGACCTGAAATAGTCAATAGTTTTTAGGTATCCGAAAACTCAACTCAAATTGACAAAGACAAAAATAGCTTATTAGCAAATATAACTTGAAAGAATGTAGGTAACATAATGTTGTCATGGTTGGGATAACAGAACTTGGCCAATGTCACCAAGGACTCAAAATTACTATGTCTCTTTGTCCTGCATTCCTCTCTTTTAGCTAAGTGAAGAAGAGAGTGCCCCTCAGACACCTGAGCAATAATTTGAACAAAAATACCAACTCTTTTTCTTATTTGATGATTTGGTCATATTCCCAAATCTGAATCAATCATTTTGGCCAGGAAATTGAATGTGTTACTTGTATTGTGTCACATGTCCAGTGTGGAAGTAGATGTGGTCTCAACATCACCCAAAGCCACATGTAACAAATAACAAAATGAAGTGGTCTCCCAAAAGAAACTGAGGTTAGTATTTTCAGAAGAAAGAATATGGAATGTTAGCTGACTGGGATTGTGGAGAGGAACCCACAAATGGCAACTCTAAGGATTTTGATTAGACATGTTGCAAAGTAGGTTATCCGTGTTCATGTTGTTTCCAAAAAGCAGAACAAAATACAAGGTGTCTCTGTAATTGGGTAAAACTAATCAAAAGAGAAGCTAGGAATAGTCAATATTCCAAAATTCATAATAGACTTTTAGAAACTGATACAGTTTGGTGGTTACCCACATGATGCTGTTCTCATAAGTGAGTACTCACAAGATCTGATGGTTTTATAAGGGACCTTTCCCCCTTTTGCTCAGCACTTCTCCTTGCTGTCACCATGTGAAGGAGGACATGTTTGCTTCCTCATCCACCACGATTGTAAGTTTCCTGAGGCCTCCCCAGCCCTGTGGAACTGTGAGTCAATTAAACCTCTTTCCTTTATAAACTACACAGTCTTGGGTATGTGTTCATTAGCATCGTGAGAATGGACTAATACATAAACACAGGACTGAAGGGCAGAAGGGAAGGTGTAAGTTGAGAACAGAAGGCTTCAGTCCTAGGACGACCAGGGCACCCAAATCAGTTACTAAGGCAGGCTCCAGGCAAGGATCCAGTCAACTGAAGGGGTGTGCCAGATGAGACTGGATTTTATGATAAAGCCAAAGTGTCAAAATTGGATCATAGCACTGACTCTGACTTGGGCAAGAGTGTGAGGAAGAGTGGAGAAGCCAAAGGTGAAGTTATACTCCCTGAATCCCCACATGAAAAGGTCAAGGTCAGAAGGTTTCAACTGATCTACAGCTGTGGGGACTGTAGCATTTAAAAGATTGATTTGACCCACATCTACTAGACTCAAAAATCTCATAAAAAATGCATTTCTTGTCTAACTCTGAACTCAGGTTTTCTTGGCTGTATACTTCCAAATGGGTATCAAATGTTTGGGTCTTTGTTGGGAAATGAACTGAAAATCTGAGTCCAAGTCCATGAAATTTTTCTGGTAGGAAATTATCACTCTTGCTCCTCAAAAAAGAATAGAAGTAAAGCAAATATCAGATCAAGGGTGACATATTGGCATGGCAGATAAATGCAGAGACCTGGTTCCAGGCAGACACTATATGAGCTGTGGTAAGCAGAAGCTTCCTGTGTGGCCTCTGGAATGGTGGTGTTGAGGCATTTGGCACTTTAACTGATAATAATTCCTAGATAGTACCCTCCTGGCAGTGGAGGCAGCCACTTGTCCCAAAGTCCTCCACAGCTAAGACCTTTCCTGTTAGCAGACTTTGTAGGAAAGGTGCCCCTTGCTCTTTGGTATCTCAGACAACCCTGGACAGCATCTAGACCTTCCACCACTCATCATCCTCTCAGGCTCTCAGCCACCTCTGAGAAATGCTGAGCCCATCACTCCCTCAAAGACCTGGTAGCTGGAGGATGCGGTTAAGTCCCAAATTCTACACAGCACAGGGACCCAAGTGCAAATCAAAATGGTCCAGTAAGGCTGGGCACAGTGGCTCATGCCTATGATCCCAGCACTTCGGGAGGCCCAGGCAGGAGATTTGCTTGAGCTCAGGAATTTGAGATCAGCCTGGACAAAATAGTAAGACTTTATCTCTACAAAAAAAAATTTTTTTTAATTAAGCATGAGTAGCACGTGCCTGAGAGGCCAAGGCTGAAGGATCACTTGAGTCCAGAGGTCAAGGCTGCAGTGAGCCATAACTGCACCATTGCACTCCAGCTTGGGTGACAGCACAAGATCCTGTCTAAAAAATTTTTTTAAAAGAGATCCATTAATCTTGGTTATCTGATATCATTCAAGATAGATCTTTAAACTAAATTTTAAAAGAGTAACTTTGGGTTACATTAGGGTGCTACATGACCTATAGAAGTCATTCAGAAAATAAATCCTGAGTAAACAAAAAATCATGACAAAATTACTAATAATACAATTTACACAAGATTTCTCTTTGTCTCTTTCTCTCTGTCTCTCTCTGTCTCTCTCTCTCTCTCTATATATATATATATATCTCACATGCACACACACACACACACATCACACAATTCTTCATTTCTGTCTCTCTCTGTCTCTCTCTGTCTCTCTCTCTCTCTCTGTCTCTCTCTCTCTCTCTCTCTCTCTATATATATATATATATCTCTCTCTCACATGCACACACACACACACACACACATCACACAATTCTTCATTTCTACCAAGCAGTCTCTGCCCTACATAACGTAAGAGAGCAGAAACATGATTTCCACTGCTACTTTGTCATCTCTGGGACACAACCTCTGATGAGAGACCACCCATTCAGCCAAAGAACAGTATCCCACTTCTCCAGCCTCATAAAAATATAAACCTGATAGCAACCTCGAACCTGCTTAAGCAGATTGGATATGAGCTCTCTCTGCAGTTAATTTCTGAAGCTTTGACAAGGCCTCAAGTCTATTTTTCTGTTTAAGATCCATTGCCAAGCATCACCTTGAAGAACTGTTTTCCCCCCACACAGATATAATATAAAATGAAAAATGAAGTGCATTTTAGATCTGTATGCCTACAAAACTGTGTTCTCCCATTTACAATTCAGGGAAATGTATTTTTCTGAAATTAGATTGTGGAGTATTTTTGGTAGTGAGTCTCCCATGTCACCCTCCCTAGAAACCAAGTTCCTTCATGATTTGCAGTCACTGAGGAGGGATGAAAGTGAAGGTTCTCAGGGACACTGGGTCTGACATCCACTTGAGGGGTTTGGCATTCCTCTTTGGAAACAGTCAATGATGTTTGCAGAGTTGTAGAAATTTTTTAAAAATTCAGTTAATTCAGTAGCAGGTAATAAAAATTCAAAGGCAACTCACCAGTTTATGAGGCTAAATGACAGAGTTATTATGTGTCCTGTCAAATAAGAAGATCACACCTTTCTTTTTTTCTTTACCAAGAAGTTGCACAACGGATATTCTTTAGACACTTTCTTTTCCTCACTTTTGATTGGAAAAACAAGAGTATTATTTTGCCCTCAGTGAAACAAATGCATCATTTCATCTGCAATTGTTTGGTCAATTGGCAAGGGTAAG
Organism: Theropithecus gelada; assembly: GCF_003255815.1. NCBI lineage: Eukaryota > Metazoa > Chordata > Mammalia > Primates > Cercopithecidae > Theropithecus > Theropithecus gelada. Next base: position 95,499,375 of record NC_037676.1, read on the forward strand.
AATAGGCAGGAAACAGAAAACTTTGCCTTGTGGCCTAATTATTTCTTTCTATTTATGTGTGTAGCTACCCTCAGCATCATAGTTAGTACTTGTATGCCAATCTATTAAGATGTTCTATTTTCTGAAACAGTAGGCACTTCCAAAGTTAAAACAACAACAACAACAACAACAACAACAACAACACTGTGATTTCAAAGTATAGCAAGGAATCCAGATTAACCCCATATCATAGTCCACAAAGAGATTTCCCAAGTTTAGCACAATTTCTGACACAGAGTAGGTATTTGGCAGATATTTGTTGAATAGTTGAATTGAGCAGCAGCAACCTAAGGTGTATCGGCAGGTATGAAACACTTGTGAAGAGGATATTCTTCTCTATAAAGTACTTCAGAGGGCACCTGATGAAACCTATTGCAGAGGGAAGCCCAGGAGTCATTCGGGGAGAATCAGAGGCTGGAGGCCTTGTACCAGCAGTCATTTGTTACTGTTAAAGTGGCCCTAATTTGAACCCACACTAGTATGACCTGAGGAATTCTGAGTGGCAAAACAAGAAGAGAGATGGACCTTTCTTCATCTTTACTGACAGAGGAATTGTGAAAGATACTTTCCACTGCGTAAGAGCATGAGGATAGACCTGTGTCTGGCTCTTTCCTGTCGAACACTAGAGCCCTCCTTGCCCTACTCAGATAGCAAAGAGTACAATGAGGGCCTAATTAGGGCTCCACTCAGACATCTTCCTTTCATGTTTTGATCTATACCCACCAAAAAGTAATGACCAGGCCTCTTATACAACCACACCCAGTTTAAAACCTAGCCTGTGAGAGCTCTTGTCTTAAAATTTTCAGACAAAAATTGCAATTAACCACTAATAACCATTTTGAGCATTTAAGTTTTGACTGAAGCATAAACCCTTGATGAACAAAGCTTCCAATTTCTGACAAGCAATGACTAGAGCCTCACTTGCTATGGACGTCCCAAAGTCTCGCCTGGTATGCTACAAAAAGCAGATACAGTTCCTCTATGAACATGACCTGTCTTCCAGGCTCACTAAGGAGTGGCAAATTATAACCATATAGGATCTTAAAAGAAATCCAGAATCAGGGGATAAATATCATGGGATTAACATTTTGTGGAAATTATCTGAGGCAAAGATATATTCCTACTAAACCTCAAGAAAATGCCTCACTTAAAGGACTACAATAGTGGTTCCAGACGTTTAGATTAAAGTTCCAGGGTGCATTGTTTCTATCTCCCAGTTACTTGGTCCGGTAGCTTGTTTTGGGCAGGTCCAGCTTATCACACAAGGGATTTTAGTATCCTACTGCTTAACCATTAATAATAACAAAAATAATACAGTTATGGGCCGGGCGTGGTGGCTCATGCCTGTAATCCCAGCACTTTGGGAGGCCGAGATGGGTGGATCACGAGGTCAGGAGTTCAAGACCAGCCTGGCCAAGATGATGAAACTCTGTCTCTACTAAAAATACAAAAATTAGCCGGGCATGGTGGCACGCACCTGTAATCCCAGCTACTCGGGAGGCTGAGGCAGGAGAATCACTTGAACCTGGGCGGCAGAAGTAACAGTGAGCCGAGATTACGCCACTGCACTCCAGCCCGGGTGACAGAGCAAGACTCCGTCTCTAACTAACTAAATAAATAAAGTTTTAAATTAGATCTAATTGAAAGATCTTTCATTTGTTCAGGGGCAAAACTGGGGTGCGTGGGGATATGTGGGTGAGTGGAGAGTGAATGGGAAGTAGGCATTGCAAAATAGAATGTAAAAGATTGAGACCTCAGGAGACTGACATTTCAGATCCATGTTGTACCAGACTAGTGATGCTCAGCTGTAGTGGGACTCAGAAAAGTCACAGTAGCCTAAAATAAGATGTGGGTCACTCAGGAAGGGTGAAAATGCTACCATTTAATCACCAGGACTGCATAAGTGAAACCATGCAACGTTCTGTGATGTTCCCACTCCTGTCTAGTGTTATTTCCTGGCAGGAAAGGGCTGATAAAGGACATGCTTTGAAAACCATACCATTGTTGTAAAGAGAAAACTGTGGGCAAGAAATGTTGGAGCACTGGGGAGGAGGGGCAGAGGAAAGAACATCTGGGGGCCATACATGACACTGCTGCAGATTTATTCCTCACTAAGCCCACTGTTGTATCATTTTACCCTTCCAGAAAATGGAGATAAAGCGCTCACTTATTATACCTTACCAAGGGAAGCTTCATACATTAATGTAAAATATTTTGAAAATGTCACATAAAATCTATTATAGAAATACAAGATGTTACCAACGATTTTTCTCTAGCAGGATATGCCAGAGGGGAATCGCCTCCAACAGAAATGGAATTGTAGTTTCTAGCCCCCCTTGCTGGACAATCAATGTAAAAACATCAGTTTCTCAAGCTTCCAGCTGCACAGCAGATGTTAGTGATAGAGAAGGTTGGGGCAGTGCAAACTGGTTTGGCTCACCCGTCAGAACCCTTGTTCACGGCTTCATTTCAAGAGATCTCACTGGGTTCCCATTTCGGCTGACAGTATTTAGAGGGAAAGACTGCCCTGTCTCCCTTCCAAGTAGAGAAAAATAATAATAATAAAGCTCATCAGAAACCAACATCATATTCCAATGTTTTTAAGTGAGCCATGGCATTTTTATAACTTGTCTGTGAGATTTCATAACCACATTCAGAAACACAGCCTCTATTGGGGTAGCGGTCCTAACACAGAAGAGGGAAGGAGATGGAAGGTAGTCACATCTAACCAAAACAATAGGGAACATTCGAGTAATGTAATTACTGAGATGGAAATGGTGGCCGGGACAGTGGGCTTTAGTCACTCACATGATCTTATGAGAGGTACCATCCGATCTTTGATAACGACACTGACACACTCCGAAAGAGAGACTGATATAGGATGCTTTTAACAGGGGCTCTTCTCTCTTCTCTGCCACCTTCTTACATGTCTAAAAGAGGTTAGTGAACCGAACCTTTGAAGGACATTTTGAAGGCAGCAGACACAGCTTGAATGTTGGGTGGTTGTTTTTTAATGGACTTGTCAGCAGCCGTTCTCATTTGCAATAGAATTCCTTTTCTTTCCTACCCTTTCTCAGGTTTGTGTTTTCCCAGTGCTGTGCCAATGCTGAATAATTTACAAGGATAGAAAAAGAAAACTGTCACTATCGCAGTCCCAGGGCTCTCCACTCACTCATCTGTCACATGGTCAAATGTCACTGGTGCCATTATTTGTGAGGGGTGAGATTAACGCCACATAGCTACTTGCCTTGTTTCTTTCCCTATTGTTAATGGTACTGAACTCCAAATGTATTTTTTAGAAGAACTGGTTGCCATTTCCGCAACAAATGTCCTACCTAAGGAAATCCAAGTAACTGACCTCCCCATTCCATCTCACCCTTTCATCTGTCTTCATCTGTTTCTTCTTATCTGGCATTTCCACCCACAGCATAAAAATACAATCTAGTTAGAACTATATTCAAAAGAAATGCCAGCATTCAAAGTGATCCCAGTCGTGTTGGTTCTGTTCCTTATTAGGAGAGAGAGAGAGAAAAAAAAAAAAAAGGCCATCCTGGTTGCAATAATAAAGAGTCACAGTGAATCACAGAAGGAGCCGACAAAAGATCCCCTGCACACAGATGGCACTTTGCAGAAGGGAAATCAGAGGCATGGCACTCAGGGGAATTACCAAAGTGCAGAAATGCGAGGATCAACATTTTTTTATTCTTTATTAAGAGGGTGAAATACCGGTATTGATTATATAAAAGAAAAAGAGAAAAAATTATAAAATTCTAATAATCATCTAGTTTTAATGTAATAAAGAAAACAAATGTTACATAGGTAGATGCTGACATTAACTCATCAAAATTTATTGCTGTGTTCTAAGCATTGAAGAACTCCCATCCCTGATTGAAGACCAGGCTCTCCAAAGAATGGTGAAATGTGTAAAATTCCTATCTATTGGTGTCTCAAGTGCGAATATTCAGAAATAATAATTATAGCTCATGTCAATCAAGTACCTAGTAAATGCTTTAAATGTACCATTACCGTTAACACTCATAAAGATTGCTACTATTAGTACCCCCATTTTACAGATGAGAAAACTGAGGTACAAAATGTTTAAGTAAATGATTCAAGTAAGTGGTAGTGAACCTGAGACTGGTCATAGAGTAAGACACTAAACTTCTATTTGAAAAATGTGTATCTACACACTACTGAATAACTGAGGGAAGATTGAAAAATTTAATTCACTCTTATGAGCTTGGGTCAGGTTAATAGCCTTACAAAGCCTATACCATTTGTTTCTGCCTCTCCTCGTTTGAGTGCCAACTGACTGAATTAAATTCTTAAGAATTAACTTGCTCCTGTCCTGTTGAGTGAGCTATTTGAAGTGACTAGAATTTATTTGCTTCCTGCTCTTCTTCACGACGTATGATTGGATCTTGGCTCTGGTTCATTAACAGGTAAGCTACAGGTACAAGTTATCCTGTCCCAACTTAACTTCTCATCCTTGAGTGTTTCTTTGTGTTTCCTTTTGGTTTGCTTTGGGGAAAACCCTGATATCTTATCTCAGGTGATAGCTTAGAAAGGTAGATAAAAATACAGAGCAGCTCTGATCCCATTAGCTGCCTTAAAAGGGCAGGGAGAAATTGAGGAGATCTGCTATCTTATTCACCACTAGCAGATAAGTGCTCTCAGAGAGCTACAAAGGCAAAATCCCCAAGGAACCTACAATAAAGACACCTGGGTCATCTTGTGGAGCGACGCCAGCTGAAACCCAGCGGCTGTTTCTGTGAACATATAAAATGACCTGGAGAATCCAACTTCACCCAGAACACACTGATCACTTTTTCTAAATGTCAAATGAAAACCTGAAATTTCAAGGTAAAGATCTGGAACCTTCTATCTCTTAGTTACAGGGACAGAGATTGGCAAAAATGCAGTCATCTGGGATGTTATCGAGTCCATGAGCAAATGGATGCTGCATGTGGAAAGAGACTTCAGTGAACAGATTCGGCACATAGATAGTCATTTGCTCCAACTGATTTCTATTTGTGCTGATGGTGATGCCAAGTCATCAGATCTGATGGAAAATTATCAATCCATAGGCACAACTAGTGGTGGATACAGGTGCTTTGGAACTAAACAATTGCTAGATTTGTGGTGCCTTCACATTGAACCAATCTTTTCTAATTCCAGATAATTAGAATACAAAAGAAAAAAAAAACTTAAAAAAATAGTCGTGCAAAGTTGTTGTAGGAAACTACTAATGGTTACACTTAAAGGTTTTTTTAAATGTAGGTATTTTTGGAGAAAAATTGAGCCCATTCTTGCAAACGCAACAACTGCTGAAAACAAAGTTTATAAATTGCACTGTGATCCCTGATCCCTTGAACAACAAAAGGAGGCAACATAAGCCTTCTTGTTTAGGCTCACTTAAGAATTAACTTTTGCAATATTGTTGGCAATAAAATACTACTGTCATTAAACCTCAAGAGAAAATGTGATTTGAGAAAGCTGTAAGGGCTCTTTGTAAAGAAAATTCCAAGAGCACTGAATGCCCATGAGGTCTTGCTTCAACTTCCAAAATTTCTTTTATTTCGAAGTTTCTGACAAAGTTCCCTTAGCATTCTTCATGGGACTGGCTTTTATATTTTCTAGGCCAATAAACATGTCTTGATGGGAAAACAATTGCTTAAGGGGAAATATTAAAGAATTTATGTTGAAAGTCATTTCAAAAGATTCATTATCTGGCTTCATTGTCTGGCAGAATCTTAACTTTCTGAGCCCTTTAGTGTGTAAATAATTCTTTACTTCACCAAGGAAATCCACAAAAATTGTCAGTGAAAGCCAAACACATAGATTCATTCATTCATTCAACCAAAAATGATTATCATTGCAGATATGACGTGCGAGTCACTCTACTATACAAAAGTGATCAAAAGGATAAGATACAATTCTAACTTAAAGAGGTTTTAATTCTACTGGGAGAAAAAAACACACAAACTGAAAAACAAAACATGTTATGTAAAATAATGGAAACAGAGCCAGAGTATTATGGGTAATACCAGACTCAAGATTTTCTGTGATTTTTTTTCTTTTTTCTTTTTTTTGGCCTGGACTGGGTCACTTGCCTTTGCATAACATAACCAGGGGTATCATTTCAAAAATGAATATAGCCATTTCTGTAGAAACCTCTACTTTCAGAGAGGAAGTTTTAAAGTATATTAACGTATTTATGTGTGACAACGAATATGGCCTATTAACAGCAAAATTAATCATTCATTAAAGCAAACTCGAAAAGAATGCTCACTTAATAACATACTTTTATTTATTATATAAAGTTACATAATTCATAATTTTTAAACATTTATACTCACCTTCATACACATTAGTGAGGTTGTAATGTATATTTGATTTCTCAATTCAGGCATCAGCAAGCTACCCTCAGCATACCCAGGTGTGCGAACATTTTCGATCAAAGAAGGTCTTAGTAAAAATAGGATCTTGAAGGGAATGATAAGTATTACTAAAAAATAATAGGGAACAACTGAATTGTACACTTTGTAGGGCCCTTATGAAAGGTCTGTACTATGGTCTGAATGTTTATGTTGGCTCCTTTTGCCTTTCCACCATGTGAGGATGCAGGAAGAAGACACCATTTATGAAACAGAGAGTAAGCCCTCACCACACAATAAATCTACAGGAGCCTTGAACTTGGACTTTTTAGCCTCCAGAACTGTAAGCAAGGAATTTCTATTGTTTTTAATTACCCAGCCTAAGGCATTTTGTTATAGAGGCTCAAATGGACTAAGACATTCTGTCTATAGTCATATACACATATGTATAATATACATGCACATTCATGCTGACCCTAAGAATCATAAAGATCAATCTTTCATACATGCTGTCACCATAGGTCTCAGATCCTTCAATGTAGTCTCGATTCCAGATATTCTCTCTAATTGTCAGACTGTGCCAGAAAATGTGTCCATATTTGGAGTTTTAATGTGTATGTATTAGTTTGTTTTAGAAAATATTATTGATTTTAAAATTATTGTTACTAAAGTAATAGGCATTCCAAGAGAGCAAGCTTCGGTTCATGGTCATTAATTGTGCAGTAGGATTATGTGGAACAAGATGGAAATTATATATAGCATTGGTAACATATGTTCCTAGAAATTCATTAACACATGGATTTTTGAAATATGAAAACAGCAATCTGCTTGAAGGTTTTCATAGTAGTCAAAGATCAGTATGGACATTTGCAAGCCTTCCCGAAGATGACTGGACAAAATAATGGGAGTGAATGTTATTATTTTCTTTTACTGGAATATTTCTTTTGTCTGATTAGTAATGTGGATACTGTGAGCTTCTGAAAGAAAAAAAAAATCTTTCCAAACAGATGGAATTCATTTAAATAAGAAAAGTAAGAGGAGTGCAGACAGAAGCGCATGGCTCTTGCTATTATCATATGAAAGTACTGTCTAGATCATATGACTAACAGCCAAGCAAGCCAGATATGATGTCCCATGTTATAATAGTCCACCGCTGAACATTTCACATGGGCCATGTGTGGAGTTTTTAAACCTTTCTGAATTTTATGAAATACTGCATTACTATTATTGGTGTTATTATAGTTATCAACTTACTTCATATTATGTTTATTTTGACAAACTTTAAATTATCATACAGATGTTAATATCCACAATTTAACAAAGCAGATGCACCACATACTCGTAAAATAAGCTCCACGTGGTTAAGGTTGCAATTCACCTCTTTTCTTTAACCAGCACTATCACTCAGTAACAGGGCTAGCCATCTCCATGTATGTATGTGTGTATGTGTGTGTATGCATCTAAAGTAATAATGGATTAGGATTCTTTCATTGCAATAGAAGAGGAACCAAGTTTATTTAACTTTAGAAAGAAAGGGGCATTGCTAATTAAGACACAAAGATATCCTATGTCTGAATCTGAGCATCTTCTCTGAAAAATCTGCTTACTCATTCTCTCTCTTTTGACTCTTTCTCTGCCTTCCAGCAACATGTGGATTTATGATGACATCCTATAGCTCCTGGGTTAAGGCTTTGTCATTCAACAAACCAACTTAGACTGGACTCCTTTTTTCATCCCAATTTGAAAATGCCTGGAAAAAGAGTTTGATTGTTTGAGCTTAGGTCAAACAAAGTTATTGAACTTCTAATCCAATAACTTTGGTCAAGGGGGTAGGATCCAGAACAAATATGGCTCCTGAGATTGCCAGGCATGTAAATAAGAGAAGCATTAAAGAGTCAAAAGGCATCTTTATAAGCAAGGCAGACTATTCCAAATGTTACAGTCATAAATAACTAATAATGTATGGCAATTTATATGTTTCAAAGATGTCATATGTATTTTCAAATTTTATCTCATTTGATCCTCACAACACCCTTCAGTAGATGTAGATATCATTATTCTTATATTTTAAATGAGGAAACAGAAAGTACAAAGACTATGTGAATTGTCTCAGTGACGCAGCTGGACTATGAAGGAGCTACTACTAAATCTCAGGTTTTCTGATTTGAAATTCAGCACTCTTGTTCCTGTTCTATGGGAACAGCAGTTTCTGATTTTGTCAGAGTATGAAAAAAACTTGAAAACAGGTTTCTGATCTTTATTTTTTTTTCCTAAAATAGGACCTCTACTTTCTTTCCTGAGAAGGTTCCCCTCCCCACACTCTGACCAAATGTAACTGGGATTCCTCCAGTGATTCTCCCACATGTGGTTACAGGCAATTTACCAACCAGATTTACCATGAAGGGTCTGCTTTATTCAACTTTTCCTGCCATTGCTTTCTTCATTAATTCCACTGCCACTGATGGGCTCTGAAGACACTCATTTTTGCCTCCATAGGCAGAGACCATCCTTGGGTGGCAGATATTCTTTCCAAAGGAGCTGTGTCTGCTGTTTCCAGAACTGCCTTCTTTGAAGTGCAGAGCCTTGCTGAGATTCCTGTGAATGAAGTAATGGCCTTCAATGCCTCTCATCACACCGTTTCACCTGTGCCGTGATGCACCTCTGCTTGAGCCAAGTCTCACCAGGTATGTCAAATGTAAATTTCCTCTTTTAATTCTGACCTCTCTCTTAATAGCATCTCCAATAAAGTAAGAGAGAACATATAGACAGGAAACATGATGCTGGACATCCCTGGCACCTCTCTGTCTCTCCCATGTACTACTTTTCTTTCATTCATTCTTCACCCTTTCATGTATTCATTCACCCAGAAAATGATTCTTGTTTAGTGCTCACCATGTGCCGTGTGTCGAGAGACACAGTGGTCAACTGGAAAGTCAAGGTTTCTCCCCTCATTGGGCTCAATTCTAGTTAAGAGAGGGTAGGGAAACCAAACACATGAACAAATAAAGAGAATAATTTCTGATAGGAAGAAAATATATCAGGGTATTGGGGATGTTAGTAACTAGTGAGGTAAAGGGGAAACTTAGATGGGTCTCTTTTGAGGAATCGGCAATCTATAAATCCGATTTATGTAAAACATATCATTTTTGCAAAGATAGGCAAGTGGAAAACTTCAGGCCAAGGAAAGAATGAGTATAAAGGCTTTGAAGAGGAAATAGCTTGGTGTCTTTGAGGAAACAGAAGACTAAAATCTTAGGAGAGTAGTGAGAGGTAAGGTCAGAAAGGTAGAGAGAAGCTAGGTCTTGGAGAGTTTTGTAGTCTACAGGAAGAAAGTTAAATCTTATTCTAAGTGCAATGAAAAAACACCGAAAATTTTTCAGCAGATAGCATAACCGCTTTAAATAATCATTCTGACTATTGTAGGGAAAATAAAACATTGGAATTAAGAAAACCCTATTCCTTCCTTCCTTGTACCATAAATAAATGAATAAATTCTCACGAATATAAAAGTCCTGCAAATACTTGCTTGGGAAGAAGAGGGATGATTTGCTGTCTAAATTGAAGTACTGGATGAGATATGATTCTTCCACCTGTATACATCAGCACAACTTTTTGAATCCACAATACATGCCGAATTGTACATTTAGCACTGGAAAGATAACCTAAGCAGCATGCAGGGCCTATCCTCCAGGCGATTTCAGTCCAAAAGAAGGTGCAGACAAGAAAAGAAACAATTTCAATTCATTGTTATATTAGTTATATCTTGCTGTGTTTCAAACCACCCCAAACTTAGTGGCTAAAAATAACATTCATTTATCATCTCCCAATTTCTGTGGGTAGAGAATTTGGGAGTAACTTAGCTAGGTTGTCTGGCTCAGGGTCTCTCCTAAGATTGCAAGCAAGATGTTGCCCAGGGTTACAGTCATCTAAAAGTTTGACTGGAGCTTAAGAATCTGTTTCCAAGATGGCGCCCTCACACAGCTCTTGGCTGGAAGCCTTGGCTCCTTGTCATGAGAACTCTTCATGAAGGTGTTTGAATTCCTTCATGACGCAGCAGCTAGCTTTCCCCAGAGAAAGCAATCCAAGAGATTGCAAGAATGAACACACAAGGTCTTTTTATGACCAAATCTTGAAAATGGCACACAGTGACTTCTACTACATTCTATTCTTCAGAAGCAAGTCACTCAGTAGAACCCAAACTCAGGACAGGAGAATTAGTTTTCACATTAGGGAAGGAAGGGGTAGCAAAGGGTTATGGGGCATCCCTTAAAATCACTATCCACAAATGTGATAAAGTAATGCTATGCAGGCAAATAGTGGCATCCTTAAATTAGACTTGGAGAATTTGAAAAGCCTTCCCACAGGAAAGTTAAGACTGGGAATAGTAAGTGAAGAAGAGTTCAAAGAACACCTTACGCAGAAAGAATCGTTACGGAAATGTCTATCCAAATAAGAAAGGGTGGTACATCAGAGAAATGGCAGTGCAGCATCTCACTGAATCTCTGAAGTTACCGGTTGTTGCAGGGCCCTTCATTTTATACACCAACAAGAAACAAAAATCGCTGCCACTTAAATGTGACAAATTATTGATGGTAAAACACATCTTAATTTTAGAAGTGTGAAGATATGAAATGAAATCAAAGGGCAACTTGGAATCAATGAAATTGGTAGTTTGCTGTCAAAAGGGCTTAGAATAAGGTAGGAGAGTGTGGAGTTTGAAGCTAGAACGCTAACATGGGCCAGATGATGAGTGTATCAGGTCATTCATGTGTTCATATAAAGAAATACCTGCAGCTAGGTAATTTATAAAGAAAAGAGGTTTAATTGGCTCGTGATCTGCAGGCTGTACAGGAAGCATGGTACCAGCATCTGCTCAGCTTCTGGAGCGGTCTCAGGGAGCTTTTACTCATGGTGGAAGGTGAAGCAGGAACAGGCACATTACATGGTCAGAGTAGGAGCAAGAGCAGAGGGGAGGTGCCACACACTTTTAAATGACCAGATCTCATGCGAACTCACTATCACAAGGACAGCACCAAGGGCATGGTGCTAAACCATTCATGAGAAATCCACTGCCATGAGCCAATCACCTCCTACTAGACACCACCTCCAACACTGGGAATTATAATTTGACATGAAAATTAGAGGGGACATATGTGCAAACTACGTCAATGCGGGATCCTAGAAGCCTCTAAGTTTAGTTTTTAGCCTATTGTCAGTGGGAAGTCTTGGAGGTTTTAAAACAATAGCAAGTACTCAGATCTGTATTTTAGAAAGATCACTGTGGCTGCAGTGCATAAAATAACTTGAAGGAAGGCAAGGATACCAGTTAGGTTTTGGTTGTATTAAAGATCCAGAACAGAAAAGATGGTGACTTGAACAAAAATTAGTGACAGTAGATGGATTGCAGATATATTAAAGAAAAAAATCAACCAGAGCTAGTGATTAATTGGATGTGGGGGTGGGAGAAAAGAGAGTGGGCTCTATAATATTAAAACACTGCACCTCCATAAATTTTACACAATGACAATATGTAGAGTTTTAATACCATTCTGATTGTTATTAATTACCATTATTGGCATCATTATTCTTATCACTTCATATTTTATTATCTTGCTGGGACTAGATGAATTCATGTTATTTAGAGAGACAGCATGATATAGTGAAAAGTGCAGGGTCTTGGGAGACAAAAGAAAGGTTGTTATGCAATGCTGCCCTGATCCTGTAGTAGCAAGTGAATTTGGGCAAGATGTATGACTTCTCCAAGACTGTTTTCTCACCTTTTAAATGAAGATAGCAATTTCTTCTCTGCTGGTGAAACAGGGAAAGTTTATGTTAAGTGTCTGACTTAGTGCTTCATTGCTTGACATACAGTGGGTGCTCAATTAATGGTCGCTATTATTATTACATTCATATAGCACTTAATTTGACAAGCCAAATGACCATTTAGTTGGTTATTTTTCAGAGCAGTTTTTTTGAAATAATGGAGAAGATAATGAAAATGGATGAAGCCATTAAGGCAGGTGAGTGATAGACGGATTCACATTGTAGCTTCTACCCTACCATGGGTATTACAGAGAAATAATCATACATGTTTAAGTTCAACAGTCTATGTGCAGAGTATTCTGCCTATGGGTAGCAGATCATTTTGCAAAGCATGTAAGACTCTAATTTTTCCACAATTAGGCAGGTTGTTAAGGGGTATTTTATAAATTTTTAAAGACAAGTTTCAATGTCAAAGAAGTTTAAGAAATGCTGGGATTTGTTAAACCAGTTCCTTTTCTGCAGAATTTACCAAAGCTTTAAATATTCTGAAGTGTGCTATAAATCTCCAAGAAGGGAGATAAGATGCAGCATCTTCCAAACTTATTTGATGATGGAACTCTTTTGAGACTAGTTTTCCACAGAATACGCATTTGGGAAATTTTGCAGCAGACTGTATTTTCTTGAATATCTGCATCTTGTATGCATCCTGTCTCTACCCTACTTTAGAAATAGCCGCCATATCTGAGCAACACAGTAAAAAGATCTTTTCTCATGACTCAGGAAAAGAGAATCTTAACAGCACCCAAATCTAAGGGCCTTTTTTAAAAGATTATTTGACATTGATTGTCAGAATTTTAAAAAGAAACAATAAAATTCATGGAAAGTATTGAAAGGTTAACCATTCCCATTTTATTTTTATAAGTATATAAAATAAGATAAATAACACCTAGAGGTAACAAGATGGTATATCAATTTAAGGTACAAAAAAGCTTTTTCATATATGTATTCAGATCAAATGGAAGCTATGAAGATGCCAAAACAATCAATACTCATCTTTAAAAGTGTGCATCTATATATCTTTCTTAATTATTTATTTGGAATGTATCAGATACATAAGGATGTAGTCATATGTATCTGCTAACTACAGCAGTGTACACAGAATTCTGGAATATCACAGAAATCTGAGTAAACTAAGCAATAGTACCCAGAAAAAAAGAAAAGGATAGCAATCGATAGTTGGCTACTAAGTATTATTTTCAAGTAATACTGGTTTTAATATCAAATTTAATATCTGTGGTTGACAAAGGGTTAAAGAGGTCAGTCTAGTTAAACACTAACTCATGCTCCATCCCAGAATACCTCTGAAGGTAGCCTCACTTTCCTTGGCCAACCTCACTGACAAGGCTGAATAGCCTTATGCTTGATCCTGGGCACTTTACGGTATGGTTTTCTGTGTTGGTCTGTGCCTTTATTAGCCTATCAGTCATCTTAGTTTTGATTTGGGGATTTCAATGTATGACCAGCATATTTTCAATTGATTCCTTTACATGCTTTATGGAATTAATTTTTGTTCCCAGGAACAGAATTATAATGAACCCTTCATTGCTCCGAAATCATGTTGTTGGTGTTACAACAGGCTATCTACATATTTCTGGAAAGGTAATGGCTCCATGTAGCCCACTCACTTGTTTTTGTTGTTTTTCTTTTTTACTCTTGAAGCAAGTCTTTGTGTCAATTTTCAGAAGTATATGTACTGTACATTAGATTCTGTCCAACAAGCTTTCCCTGTGCAGTGATCCCTCGTATCATTGCTACAAATTGTCAGTGCCCCAGTGAAATGAAGATATTGATTTCTCTGTAACTCCCTTCACCACCTCCATAGGAGGCTCTTCTGTGGATGCAGAAAACGCATTAAAACCCCATGCTGTCATGAGGTAGATTAATGCCCTTGTGTCACAGCTCTCCTTGGAAACTGCATCAAACACCAAGCATTAGAACTGAATTAGAAGCCACAGAGACAAAATTTTGAGTATCTCAAAATTGCCACTGTCTTCTGTCCCATGTGAACAATAGATCCATTTGCAAATAGAGCCATGAAAATGAAAATGCCTGAGGACAGGAATGCATAGATGCCCTTGGGTCAGGTCCTCACACACTAAGCAGAGTGGACTGTCTTGTGGATAGTGAATTAAGCAGCATAATCAAACTGGGTAAGAAAGGCAGAGAACTGGAGATGTCAGACACCTGAAAGTGCTTTTGAAATATAACACAATAAAGTTATGTATAAGAAAAGAACTGACTTACCTGAGTAACTTCTTGTCGCATCAGAGGTTCCATTGTCCTGAAACTTTATCTAATACCTGCTTCCTGATCTCAGCTTTCTGGGATAACAGCTTTTGCTACTTCCTGGTTAAACCTTCATTACTTGCTTGTTATTCCTTGGCACTCATCTTCACTCAGGGATGCCTGATAAACCTGTCAGTTGAGCTTATTACCTGCCTTTGTATTTTTATTATTAATTTATCATGTCCCTAATTTTAGACCAGAACACTTTAAGCAGATTTGGCATTTCTGCCACTATATAAACCATTTCTCTCTGCTTTCCTTATAATAAAAAAAAGAGCTTCTCCTTCTAGACTGAGAGACTGTGTCCATTCTTTCCCTTAAGAACAGAAATAAGGCTGGGTGCAGTGGCTCATGGCTATAATCCCAACACTTTGGGTGGTCAAGGTGGGAGGACTGCTTGAGCCCAGGAGTTCAAGGTCAGCCTGGGAAACATAGGGAGACCCTGTCTCTACGAAATAATAATAATAATAATAATTAATAATAATAATAATAATAATAAATTAGCTGGGTGTGGTGGCATGCTCCTGTGGTCCCAGCTACGTGGGAGGCTGAGGTAGGAGGATCACTTGAACTGCGGAGGTTGAGACTGTAGTTATAGCACCACTATACTCCAGCCTGGGTGACAGACGAGACCCTATCTCAAAAGCAAACAAACAGAGAATAAAATTAACATATTTTAAGGACCATATTTGAGTAGCACAGACCATACATGATGATAATGACTATAAAAATCCCAATGATGTATTCATTAAAATAAAAATGTTAAAATAATTTTAATTATGTGGACATCAAGTACTTTAAAGCAATGGATTATTTTATTCTTATTTATTCTGATAGTTTATTAAAGTAATATAGGCATGTGGTGAAACATCAAATAAGGCGAAAAGATTTGGAATGAAAAGCAAGTTTCTCCCTTTTACTACTGCCTCACCTCATCCTGGCCCATTCCCTCATCCATGTCCCCAAAGCCAATCACATATGATTTGGGGGAGCTTTAGTTCCTTTGGTGTTTTTGCCAATCCCTTTCAATGATAAATTCCATCTGCAGTTTCCTTCTTATTGACCTCAGGATTCATCTATTGGCCATGTGTTATGATAACCAGGGGAAGCCTACTTATGCCACACAGATCCATTACTTTTTTCTCATTTTTATTCCAACAAATTACAGCTCTATTCCCAGTTTCTTCAAGGTTACCTCTGATTCCATCAATGTTCTCCAATTTTGAATTGCACAATTGTAAGTTATTTTAAATCTTCAGATGTGACAGAGGATATTTTTTCTTATTTGTATATATTTGTTTTAGAATGAAATTTTATTTTGGGTAATTGCAACATTTCAGGACTTTTGAAGCATACCTATAATTGCATTACAACATGAAATGTGAGCAAGTAAAATCGAAGCTTGATTAAAATGAGGGCTGGAATGCAAAAGTTAAATAAAGAGCTTAAATGGTGAAAAAAACAAATTGGATTTCTAAACTTACTTTCACTTTGATCATCGAAGGTGTTATATATTACATTTTGATAGCTCAGAGAGTGACTCAAGTGGTAAATTTATAGAGTATCATTCCATTTAAATGAACAGCAGGATGTATTTGCAGAAACAGATTAATGTTTCTTGGAAATTTATTAACACCTGCTTGTTTTTCTACACTCCCGTTGCCATGTGGTTTTCTATCTATCATATGTAAATTCCATTCTTATTTTTTAAAATAAAAGGTAATTAAACTGAAAGATCTGTTTCACACATTACAGCTAGTGAGGAGCGCAGTCAAATGTAGTCTGTGCCCCATTGTTAAGAAGGATGATGAGGCATTTTGGAAAGCCTGAGCGTGGAACGCAAGAGGGCAGCAGAAAAGGATTGTTTCTTCTTTCTCGCTCACTATTAAGTAGGTACATTAACTACATCTACCCAAATTGAAAAGGAGAAGAATTCTCCCGTGGAGTTTGCAGCCTCCACTGCTGCTGATAAGGAAGGTTTTGGAGATATTTGAAAATCAGTGTGATGAGGTGGGAAGGAGTGAGAATGGGCTTCTCTTCCAAGCACTTAAATGACCCCGCATTCCCCTAGGAGTACAGAACAGACCCTGCTGGACCTGAGTACCCATCCCTCTGCCGCCTTGGTTACTGCCATGTTCTCGGTGCCAGATATGCAATCAGGCACAGCCTCACTCCAGTTCACAGATTAATGCCTGGTCTTTGTTTACTCTCACAATCCTTAAGACAGTGGGAATAAGGGTTGTCTCACGTTGAACTTTTGGAAATTCTTAATTCTCAAATCAAGGGCAGAATATAGTTCAACTTCTTTTTGTGATGCCTTTCTGCATCTTCAACATTGGAAGTGGAACATACAATTTCATCCCTCTACATTTTATGTTACCCCTAAATTTACCTGGGATCTTATCTTCTTCTCTTAAAATGAAATTAAATAAACAATTTAAGGTCAGAGACCCCCCCCCCTTTAAAATTTTGTTCTAAGAAGGATACTTGTGTAATTGAAGGTGTATATTGTCTGCAATGATTTTTCTTTTTTTAAAAGGACATTGTTTGACCTAAACCTAAACACACTGTACAATACGGTACATGTTATAATGCCAACCTATGACATATAGCTAAGTCAAGAAGGCTGAACTCTTTAAAGCTTCCACAAACCTATTTTATCATTAGTTATTCTCCTTTTAGGTTTGGATACAAAAGATGAGTTTGTAATCAGAACAGCTAATACTTTGAAGTGGATGAAAAGTCTAGAGTCTGAGCATGTTGTTTAGAGCAGGCATCACAGAAACCAAATGAAGTAAACTAGACCAGGTACCAGACAAATCAAGAGCCAGGAGCCAGGTATTAAAGGCAGATCAGGCAGAAATTCAGCATCACGGTTAAATGATAATCCCCACCCTATCTAACCTAGATCTTCACGACTCCAAAGCCCACACTATGCCATCTCCTTAACCTTGCAGTTAAACACTCACAAGAGATTAACTACAAATGTTTTTTCTTCTGCTGACTTTGCTGGGTGTTCTATTCACAACAACAACAAAATGCAATTGTAAATGTTGCATTATTATATTGGGTGGATAAAGTATGGACCCAAGTGAATGAAAAATACTTTAGTTAATGTAATAAGCTGGGTGGTTTGCAGCCTTGACCTTTCTCAGCATTGCTAGAAGCGCTTGCTTTGGAACTCATGGAATCTGAAAGGGCCACCCACAAAACAGCTCTTCTATGAGGATCACACAGCAGTGGTCAGGACCCTCCTGAAGTTCTCACAACTTTGAAACCTGACAGCTGCCCTCATTTCCTGCAACTGCTGAATACTGAATACATACTGAGCACCTCCTATCCAGCATGCTCCCTCCACACCTTCCTCACCCTTCCTTTCTCTCTCTCTCTCTTTTTTTCAATCAAGACAGAGTCTTGCTCTGTCACCCAGGCAGCCTTGCTCACCCTAGTTCTATACTCATGCTTGCAAATATAAATTATAATATTAATTTTGGGGTGACAAGGATCCTCATTCTCTGACAGTATTCTGAGATCTGATGCACAGCGTCTATCTCCACTTTGCACATTCCTTCTCTTCACCGCTGTCCACACTGACACGGGTTCCTTCCCTCCTAGTTGCTTTTGGAAGCCCTTATGTGCATATTGGTGTCTGAGGATTCGATCTGCTTCTAGATTCATTGAAATGGGTTCCTTTCCTTAAAAAATTCCAGTTATTGTTTCTGCATGATTTCTAGGAGTTTAAAGAAGAGATGAAGAATTTTGCAGCCAAATTCATGAAAGAAATTCTACAAAAGTTATTTCAAAGGGAAAATGTTCAGGACTTGTGAAAGAATAGGGGGAAAGGAATAAAAAAGTAAGCAAGAAAAAAGCGGCATATTGAATTAGTATTAACTATGAGCAATAATTATTTTCTTCATATTTTATTAACTAATTCATTTACAACTGACATTGAAATGGTAAGTAGGAATTTTTCCTGACTTATTCTTTTGCATGTAAAATCTGTTTCAATATGATTGGCATTTTACCTAAAAAGAAACTGAAGATGACAAGGGATACTCAGAACACACAAGGAACTCAAATAATTCAATAGCAAAAAAACAAATAATCTAACACAAACAAATAAAAAGTGGGGCCATGAAGAGAGATTTCTCAAAAGAAGACAGACAAATGGCCAGGAGATATTTGAAAAAATGCTCAACATCACTAATCATCAGGGAAATGCAAATCAAAACCACAACGAGATATCATCTCACCCCAGTTAGAATGGCTGTTATCAAAAAGACAAGAAATAACAAACGCTGGCAAGGATGCAGAGAAAAGGGAACACTTTTGGGGTGGGAATGTAAATTGGTACGGGCATTATAAACAATAATATGGTGCTTTCTCAAAAAAACTAAAAAGAGAGCTATCATACAATCTGGCAATCCCACTACTGGGTGTTTATCCAAAGGAGAGGAAAGCAGTACATCAAAGGAATATCTGCACCTCCATGTTTACTGCAGCACCATTCACAATAGCCAAGATATGGAATCAACCTAAGGGTCCACCAATGGATGCATGGATAAAGAAAATGAGATAGATATATACAAGAGAATACTATTTAGCCATTAAAAAACCATACCATTTACAGCAACATAGATGGAATTAGAGGTCATTATAATAAGTGAAATAAGCCAGATATAGAAAGACAAATATCACATGTTCTCATTCATATGTGGAAGTTTAAAGTAGAACTCTTCGAGGTAGAGAGTAGAGGCTTGGGGATGGTGGGGAGGGGATGAAGAGAGGTTGGTAAATGGGCACAAACACAGAGTTGGATAGAAGGAGCAAGTTCTGGTGTTCAATAGCACAGTAGCATGACTATAGTTAGCAAACATTTATTGTGTATCTCAAAACAACCAGAAGAAAAGATTTGGAGTATCTCAACACAAAGAAATAATAAATAATTGAAATGGTGGCTATCCTAAATATCCTGATTGATCACTATATATTATATGCATGTATCAAAATGTCACCTGTCTGCCATAAATATGCACAATTATTATGCATCAATAAAAATATTTTAATAAATTAACTTAATTTTTTTAAAAAAGGAAGCTGAAGACATAAGTTAACAGAGATGATAGTGCCTGTGCTCACTATACTCCACTAACTTTCAAACTCTTTCATTTATATAAATGTCATATAAAATGGAAATGTTTTCTTCAAAGAAATGTTTACTAACTATAGTTTACCAAAAATTGTTCAAGCTTCCCAGAATAGCCAACTGAATGGCCATAATTTGCTGGTCCATCTGTATTTCACACTATTCCCATTAATTACTTGAAACACTTCCTGATATCCTGCCAGATACCGTTCTCCCTGCCATGTGCCCAAGCTGGTAGCACACTGAGTATTCACTGTGTTCAATGTACTTGTCCTGCCCCTGGGCAGATGTTGATGCCACTCTTGCATCTTTCTATGACCTCCCAACATTTTCCACACTGCCTAATAAAATAGTGCCCATTCTTCAAGGCCCATTTCAAAGTCCATTTTCTTTACAAGTCTCTGCTGAGCTTCCCTTTACTGTCAATTCGAAGGATTACCTTTGCAAAATACTAGTTGCATGAAAAATATTTCAATAATTTATTGAATAATCTAAATACAAATAAACATTTGGAGACAGGACTTAGATCCAAGAAGGCTTGGAGAGATTTGTAAATCTTTTGTATGGTTGTGGCAGCTGATACCAGGATAGAAAAGAACTCTCTGAGGAATGCAGCGTAGGAGTAAAAAGCACAGGGGTTATAGCCTGAGGAAACACAGTGAACTACCCCAAGACTCAGGTAGGCATACAGATATTGACCTCAGATATTCAGGAATGAGTCAAGAGCACTGCAGGTGTTCTTGTCCTGATCTGATCATAGTGATGAAAATATTTTTCTTTGTGGGTGGCTATTTAGAATACTCTTTCTCATTATAATAATACTTTCTATTAAAAATCATGGCATCAATACAACTCATAATGGCACTCTTTTTCTTCAAGATTGTTTCTAAGTTCGTGCATGAAGTCTGGAGGAGCCACTTAAAACCTGAAGATTTTGCCATGATAATCACCAAGGAGACCAGTGCCTGGGTACCATTTGAGGAAGGAAATAAGGAAGGTTTATTGAGTTTGGAATATCATGATATGTTAGAAAAAATAATATTTAGGTGATGGTTCACGTTCTTTTTCTCCTCCTTTAAGCTCCAAGAAGAACTCCATCTCTGCCTGATTAATTTCTAAGGTTTTATTGTGTAGAATTGGGGTAATGGATGACAGGCACATGATAGAAACTTGATCTGATTGATCCATACTGGAAAGGACAGAGTTATTTCTAGATAAGACCATGAGGTGAGGATAGGGCGGTAATAAGAAAAGCAGTATCTAGTATGTGCTGTGTTGGAGGGAGAGTTTGGGAGAGTTTTGAGAGAAGGAGGGATATTTGGTTAGCCACCATGATATGATTTCCAAAGATTCAGATAATACATGGATGAAGGAATTTTTTTATTTTTTTAAATTTTGAATTCAGGAGGTCCATGTGCAGATTTGTTAAAATCGCAGTTTGTGTGATGCTAAGGTTTGGGCCACTATTAAGCCTGTCGTCCAAATAGTGAACCAAATAGTGAACATAGTATCCAGTAGAGGTTTTTCAGCCCTTGCCGTCTTCCTTTTGGAGTCCCCAGTGTCTATTGTTCCCATTTTTATGTCCCTGTGGACCCAATGTTTAGCTGCCGCTTACAAGTGGGAACACCTTTGAAACAAGTAATAAAAAACCTACTAACCAAAAAATCCCTGGGCCAGATGGATTCACAGCTAAATTCTGCCAGACATACAAACAAGAGCTGATACCAATCCTACTGAAATTATTCCAAATAATTGAGGAGGAGGGAATCCTCCTTAACTCATTCTATGAAACCAGTAACATCCTGATACCAAAACCTGGCAAAGACACAACAAAAAAAAAAAAAAGAAAAAAGCAAGTCAATAGCCCTGGTGAACATAGACACAAAAATCCTCAACAAAATGCTAGTAAACAGAGTCAAGTAGCACATCAAAAAAGTTAATTCATCATGGTTAAGTGGACTTTATTCCTGGGATGCAAGGTTGGTACAATGTACACAAATCAATACATGTGATTCACCACATAAGCAGAATTAAAAACAAAAACCATATGATCATCTCAGTAGACACTGAAAAAACATTTGATAAAATCCAAAATCCCTTCATGACAAAAACCCTCAACAAACCAGGTATTGAAGAAACATACCTCAAAATAATAAAAGCCATCTATGATGAATCTACAGCCAACATCATACTAAATGGGCAAAAGCTGGAAGTATTCCCCTTGAGAAATGAAGGGAATTTTGAGAGAATTTTGCTGTTTGTTATTAATGAAACTTTTCTTTGGTCTGTTTTGTAGTGACTGTGCTATTTGGATTACTTTTAAAATGTTTTTGGATGTCAAACCTATTTTTTTTCTTTCCTGAATGTGACAGTAGATGTGCCAGTTTCATAGCAGTTCCATTTAGGTTGTTGTGTTTGGGTTAATGGAGATATATAAATGCAGAAATGTCTTATAGACATTTAGGGATATATGACCTGAGTTTAGATCAGAGAGGGCTTGGAGAGATTTATAAATCTTTTGTATGGTTGTGGCAGCTGACACTAGGGAAGGAAAGAGCTCTTTGAGGAATATAGTGCAGGAACAAAAAGCACCAGGGCTAAAGCCTAAAGAAACACAGTGATCTACACCAAGACTTGGTTACACATACAGATACTGACATTAGATATTTAGGAATGAAAAGGTAAGGTGCACTGTGGTTAGCTGAACAGGAATTTCAACAAAATAGGCTTAATAAGGGTGACTGAGAAATGTAATCTTACCAAAATAGACTAAATATTTGGAGTATGATATCAAAGAAACAGGATGTGAGCAAGGAAACAGAAAAACCATAGGCAAGAGCTGTGATAGTCTTTAAAAAGGAGAGTGGTGCCAATAGAAAGTGGCTACCAGCTACTTACCTGAATAGAGCAACTCTGTTTACCTGAATAAAGCAACAACTGGCATAGCTGCGTCAAGCTTTGTGTGGAAGATCTTTAAAGGGCAAGTTATTGAAATGAGCATAGGGAAAATGGAGGCTATGTCAGGATCTGGGGACACAAGATATTCATCAGCCAAAATGGCAGATTAAGGGCCTCTGAAACTCCACTTCCTTGTAAAAACAATGAGAACAATGGCAAAAATGGGCAGAATCAACTTTTTCAGAAACCTGGAAAGTAATCAAAGACTTGCAAAAATCTGAGGAGTATTTATTCAAGGATCTGGGAAGACCTGCTGTCCCTTACTCAACTCAGGAATTCTCTGAGTTTCTCTCTGGAAGCACTAACACTATCAGGGTACAGTAGGGGCTCTGCTCTGTGTTTCATAATGACCACATCCACTGAGTCCTCAGCTACATCTCTGAATCTTTCCCTACAAGGGGGTTTACTTGAGTCCAAATAAAAGAGCTCAGGAGAGCACAAAATTATATGAACTATGATAGTGTCATCCAGAATAAAGAATGGGTGGGGGTGAGATGGGGATTTGTTTGTACAGAATAAATAAATTTGAAGAAATCTACTTTATAACAAAAAAATTTAATTTAATGTTTCCTATAAAGTTAATTCTATCCTAAGTGTTTTCTAATCTTTGAAGACCCACTCAAACCCAAGATTTTTATGACTATTATAATTCCAGAGTTGCATTAGATATATTATTTTCCCCAAAATGTGTAAGTTACTTTATATTTTTATAAAGTGCTTTCCGCTTTCCATGCAGGATTTTTTAATCCTCATGAAATTTCTTTGAGGAAGGTGATATGATTTCCATTTTAAAGGCGAGGAAAATAATGTTCAAGGAGATCATGGAATTTGCCTAAGGTCTCCAAGCCAGAGAATGCTGACCAGACCATTCTCAACATCTGCTCCTCACATTAATTTTTCTCCTTTCCTTCCTCCTCCCTTTCCTTCTTTTTAAATATTTTAAATGTAAGGTTTAAGAGGCATGTATTCATAATCATCACTCAGGTCAAAAAATAAAACATTACCAGAGCCTCCGAGCCCCCTTGCTGTCATCTCTCAATCATTACCCTCTCACTCTCCTCCAAGATAGCTATATCTATGTATATTGCAAGACCCCCTTTACCTCTTAACCACTGAAGCATTCATTCCTAAAGACTGTGTGTTTGTACTTGATATACATAGAATCATTATATATGTCTGTATATGTACCTTACACACACACACACACACACATATACAGGTTGAGTATATCTTAGCCTAAATGCTTGAGACCAGAAGTATTTCAGATTTTTTGCAAGTTTTGGAATATTTGCATTATACTTATTGGTTGGGCATTCCAAATTTGAAAATCTGAAATCCAAAATGCTTCAATGAGCATTTACTTTAAGCATTATATTGGCACTCAAAAAGTTTTGGATTTTGGAGCATTTTGATTTCAGATTTTGGGATTTGGGATGCTTAAACTCTCTGTGCGCGCGCGTGTGTGTGTGTGTGTATGTTTGTGTGTATGCTTGCATGTGTGTATGTACACACACATATATAGTTTGAGTCTGACATTTTTCACTCAAACTATGCTTTATCCATAGTTTAGCTGTAGCCAAATTTTGTATTTTTCTTGCTGTATATCATCCGGTGGTATATGTGATATATAAATATATCACAATTGACATATCCATTACTGATGGATATTTGGATTTCTTTCAGTTTTTAGCCATTTCCAATAGCTACTATGAACATATTTCTATGTGTCTCATGGTGCACCTGTGCACATATTTCCACTGAGTGTATACCTAGAAATAGAACACTGGGTCACTAAGTGCACACGGCTTGAACTTTGGTAGAAAATGCCAACCACTTTGTATACCCTCTTTTGTTAAGTGCCTGTAACAGCTGCTTCCCCATTTTTCTACTTGGTTGTATTTTTCTTATTAGTTTATAGTGTTAATTGGCTTGGACCACTATAACAAAATACCATAGACTGGGTGGCTTAAATAGCAGACATTTATTTCCAACAGTTCTGGAGGCTGGAAAGTAAAAGACCAAGGTTCCAGCTGGTTCAGTGAGGGCTCTCTTCCTTATAAGACAGAGAGAGAACCTCTGGGCTCTCTTCTTCTCATAAGGACACTGATCCAAGCATCTCATCCCCCTACTCATGACCTCATCCAAACCTAATTATGAACCAAAGATCTCACCTCCAAATGCTATCACACTGGGGACTAAAGCTTCAACATATAAATTTGGAAGGACACAAACATTCAGTGAATAAAAAGGAGGTGTTTTGAGAAAAAAAAATTCCGGTTTTCAGCTCTGTATTGGTTATGTGTGACAAATAGCTTATCCTATTCTATTCTTCCATTTTTTCTTAATGGTGATAAACACTAATTCTTAGCTGTATTAATTTTCAAATAAGTATGTTCTATGTATTATTCAAGAAATAGTTCTTTGTCTTGGGACAATCAAGATATATTCCTAAATTAACTCATAGAAGGTTTGCTATTTAGTCTTTCACATTTAAATCTAAAATTCATCTAGAATTTTAATTTTGTTGTCTACCACGTGAAATGGGCGTTCCAAATAGATATCCAATTGTCTCAGGACATATTTAAAAGACTCTGCAATGCCATCGTTTACAAAAGGTAGAGTGTCTTCATATATGTAGGTGTATTTCTGGACTCTCTATTCTGATATATTGGTTTATTTATTTTTCTGTACCAATATCTCGCTGTTGTAATTATTGTAGCTTTATAACAATTCTTGATATCTGATTATGTAGATCTTCTAACTCTGTTCTGCAATATTGCTTTGGCCATTTTTGGCCCTTACCATATCCATATGCAAATTGAGGATTAGTTTCTCAATTTTCACAAACTACATACACACACATAAGAAGCTTAATGAGATTTTGTGAAAGTATTAAATCTATAGGTCAATTTGGGAAAAAATGCTATCTATGCAACATGAGTCTTCTAATGCATGAATATGGTATTTTCCTCCACTTATGTAGGTACTCATTTGCTTAATAATTTTTGCCAGTTTTGTACATTTGGATCTTACACATTTTAAAAAGAGTTTTGTGTTTAACTCTAGAAATTTAATAATTTGATACTTTTGTAAAGCATCACAGAAATTAAGAATTTAAAATTTTATTTTTCCAAATGTTTGGTACTGGTATGTAGAAATACAATTCATTTTTATATGTATATATATAACCAGCAAACTTGCTAAACTTATTAATTCTAATATTGAAGGTAGCTTTTTTCCTATGTACACAACTATGTAATTTTTGATAATAAAAATTTTAATTATTTTTAATCAAGCTTGGTATTAGTTTTATAAATGCTTTGGCCATTATCCCTTCAAATATTTCAACTGTTTCATTTTCTCTGTCTTTCTCTTCTTGGACTATGGTTACTCATATCAGACTTTCTCCCTATATTCTCTTATGTCTTATATCCCTTCTTTTCTAATTTCCATCTTCTGTTACTCCATTTTTCAGTTTAAACATTTTCTTCTGATTTATCTGGTAGTTCACCAATCCTCTCTTCTGTGGCATCAAATGTGTTATTAAATCCATCAACTGAGTTCTTTATTTCGGTCATTTTAATTTTTCTAAAATTCTCTAGTTCTTTTTTAAAACTTATATATCCTTTTATTATAGTTTCTAGCTCTCAATTTTTTACTTTAACTTCTCCAAGCTTCAGATTTTCTATCTTTGCTTAAATATTAAACTAACTATTAAACCAAACTTCGAAAATATTTACTCCAGGTTTTCAAGTAGTCCTCACTAGAACAGTTGGTTTGAATTAACCAGAACCCCTCATTATTAGAATCAGAAGTCAGCCATCCTTAAACTTCTTATCTTTTCACATTTGCCATCTTTTAGACACATTCCTGCCATTCTGGACCTTAAATACGGTTAGGAAAATATGGTGCATGGCCATTAAGCATTAAGACCCGGCGTGGTGGCTCATGCCTGTAATCTCAGCACTTTGGGAGGCCGAGGTGGGCGGATCACCTGAGGTCAGGAGTCTGAGACCAGCCTGGCCACCACGGTGAAAACCCTGTCTCTACTAGAAATACAAAAAATTTAGCCAAGCATGGTGGTGGACGACTGTAATCCCAGCTGCTACTCAGGAGGCTAAGGCAGGAGAATCGCTTGAACCTGGGAGGCAGAGGTTGCAGTGAGCCAAGACCACGCCATTGCACTCCAGCCTGGGCCACAAGAGCGAAACTCTGTCTCAAAAAAAAAAAAAAAAAAAAAAAAAAGCAGTTACAGGGCAATATAAGACAATCAGTCATTAAGTGAAAGATACAGACTTTTAAGTGCTTTGGAAGTCAAGAAAAGGTGATAGATGTATATAGCTGAGAGGATATATAGGGCTTAGGAAAGCACACAGCAGAGAAGGAGGCCAGAGGCCATCTGAGTTGAGAAGGCTGGATGAGGGTATATAGGAAGCCCAGGCCAAAAAGTGCAGTGAGCATGGATAGTTGCTGGACTGGTAGAGAAGGGAAATATGATTTGGAGTTGAAGACACCATTTTAAGGAAAACCTTAAAAATTAAATGGAGGTGTTTTGGGTTTTACTTTGAAAACAACTCCAGGCTGTGAGATGTTTTTAACACGATTAAGCAAGTCTGGGTTACATGCTTGCCCCTAAAGCTGAATGGGGCACTGGAATCAAATGTCCTGAGAGTGGAAAAGGGCCAGAATTGTCAGATTCACCAAATGAAGATACGAGTTGCCCAGTTAAACTTTAATTCAGATAAACAATTAATAATGTGTTAGTATAAGTATGTCCTCTGCAATATTTGGGACGTATTTACATTAACATATTATCTATTAATTTTCTGAACTCAGATTTAACTAGGAGTCCTATATTTTATCTGCAATTCTAAAGTGGGTTCTTCTGTTAAGGAAAATTGGGATGCTATCATACAAAGGGGAATAGATGCTCAGCAAACTAAAATGCAAAAATGCAAATATCTGCCAAGAATAGACTGGGGAAGAAGCTAATAAATCTCTGTCCTTTTGAAACTCTACCATCTGAGGTATTGAAGACCCTCTTCAGTATAAACAAATAACATGCTGACAACATGCCAATTTGCAATCCTAATTTTTAAAACATTTGGAGAGAACATGAATTATTCCAAAATTTGTCAAGACAATTTGTTCACTTACAAAGTTACTTTCTTCTTCCCTAATTATTAAACAGCTTTATTTCCATAAACCTGACTGCTCCAGGAGGTTTTAATGAAAATAAGTGGAACAATCTTCAAAATGTCCATCTAATGAAAGAAATAATTCACTGAAGTATTAAAGAATCAGAATTGTGTCACCACTCAAAGATTCCTCAGGAGGAAGTTAGAAGAAAATCTGATTATTATGATATCTTTTATCCAGACCTGATTCCTGATCTACAAAACAAAATTTTGTTTGGGCCATTCACATAGTTCAACTTGCAAAAGTAAATTTCAAGTCCACATAATGATTGGAAAAATAGAAGTTTCACAAGTTTTGTGACTATAGCACACTTGCAAAAATGTTCCACAACAAAGATATTTTGCAGAGGGACAAAATATGTCAAGTGAAATAAACTAAGTAACAAATATGTGCCCTGCGAGGGCATATATATAAATTCATATAGGAAATGTTTATTCCTACTCATGCCCTGTAGGAATATAAACATGATTTTAAAGAGAGGTAATTTTACAAATTATAAATCATCCATTGCTGGCCCGAGCCAAAAAAAAGAAAATGCATTTTAACCAGACCCCACCCCAAGTCACCCCTGGCCCTGTTCCCAACATACATCTATACCTGTCCAAGCTGCGGTGTGCCCCTCAGGCACTGATAGAAATAGCTAAGGGGAATGAAGCAGATGCCCCTCACGATATCAAGGCATCTATTTTTACCCTAAAGGAGTAACCATGCTATTTGTGGCTGCTGGTTTACCATGTATCATCCTCCCCCTCTTTGCCTCTCTTTCTCCTTCTTGCTTCTCACACCTGTGTTTGTGAAACAACCTTAAGATCTTTTTACAAAAGCAAAGCATAGCAGCTGGGGGTTGTTTGTTTCACATACCTTCTGGCAACTGCTGCTCCACAAATGTCCAATTCGCACTTCCGTCCTGCCTGTCCACAGGGAATATTCTGCTATTCCTTGCCTTATCTGTGGACATTTCTTTGCTGCATGTGGGTGTATGTATGGAGGTGGAAGGGCAGATGATGTGCTCTCTGCATTCCGAGTTTAGCCATATCATCTGTGATAGACAACTTTCAGTGGTTCAGTGAACCCCCACCAAGCTTTCTAGCAAGAGAATAGATAGGTACAGATTAGAAACAGTCAGTAGCTACAAGGAAACAACCAACATCTTATTTGCATCTGTACATGTCAACAATGCAATTAGGACAAACTTTTGAGAGAATTAGATTGAAGTGGTAATTAAAGAATTGTGTTGTGAATTTTAATGTGATTGTTGAGAGGTAAATTATTTGGTATTGTATTCATCCACCTTAGAAAAAATGTCATGGAACCTTTAAATGAAGAGTGTCTGAAAATATCACCAGTGCTAGGGATCTGATGAAGGCAGAAACTACTTATTTAAGATTCAAATAGCTCACAGGCTCATTATATTAAACTCCACCACAATGGTGAGTCTTCTTACGGTGTTGGGGTACGGGATGCATGACGGAATTTTTCCTCATGTGTTGAAATTGTAGTTTAGGCCCCCAAAGCTGAGGTCATTAGGAAAAAGTACTTCTACATTCTAAACAGCAGTACTAGGTAGCCCATGCTCATTTACTAAAAGTTAACAGAACTTGTATGGAATGATCAGTGTTCGTCTTCCCTATCACCCATCTCCATTTAAAGAGAGTGAAAACAGCCATTGAATTTGGGCATTATGGACCTAACGGCTGTGTCATTTCTCCCTTATTCTAGCCAAACTAGAAGGAGTTAAGAGAACTGCCTTAAGACTGGCAGGATCTACATGAGGGGAGACAGGAAACCCCTTGCCTGGCTGAGCCCTGCAGTTGCCACCATGAGCCAGGAAATACATTTGGTGAGTGATATGTGCCCCCAAGTGCAGAGACGGGTGCTTGTTTTTGACCTGGTGAGCTCAGAAGGCCCGAGACTGGCTGAAGTTACCTATGCATGAAAGCAAGGGCTGCCGCAGGGAGAATCTTGCACTTGTGCCAGCTGGCTTGGTGGAGTGGGCCTGTCACGGGGGCTCAGGTGCTTATGATTGGACTCTGCACAAAAGGGAAGCCAGTAGGGATTAACAGATATCAACAAGAGGTTAAAAAATGAGGGATGCCAAAGCTCAGCCAGAGAACGCATCACCCATATCAGGGCATAACGTGGTAAGGAGATTCCTATGTGTTTTAAGAGTGTCTGGGATTTGTTTTACTCAGACATGGTAAGACACAAAGACATGTAAATTGCTCTTATGAAGAAAAAGGTTTATTATACTCACAGTTCCCTAGGAACAGGGAGCATAACCACTACATGGCAGGGAGAGTTGGTGGGGTGCACATGGGGAAGCACCAGGGTTAGTTAGAAGGCAGAGGGAGCTGGAGGAAATTCAAGCAAAGGCCTTTATTGTAATTTCCATGGAAAGGAACACAAAGCAGGGTAAGCAGGACTGACTAGTTTAAATAATTTCAAGGGCTCTGGAGTGTCGGGGCTCTCCCTAGTTGTCTGGTACCTGGCCTTGGTGTGAGTAGGGCAGATGGATAGTGGTCTGGGTTGTGAGAGTCCCATAAAGGAAATGATTGGGTGTGGGCTCTGGATTAAGCAGTTTGCATGTTTCTAAGCCAGGGAGTTGCTTATCATCTCTAGGAATTGGCTAACTATGTAAGGGAAGGTCTCTCCACTTTCAGGAAGGCCCCAGATGTCAATCAGAATACAGAAAATGAAAGACATGGATAATACATTGTGGATGCCCTCCAAAGAATCCATGTCTGAGCTCCAAAAAAACAAAAAAACAAAAAGCTGGTATTTTGATGCCTGCCACAATGGGAGTAACGATAGAGAACCAGTGTTAACCAAGAGATAATTAAAGCAGCACCAGAGACTAAACCTTAGAGGGACACATTCTTCCTCAAATCATTCTCCTGATGGAGGAAAGATAACTAGAGTGGCAGATATACGGCCAACCGCTGTAGGGGGAAGTGGGGACTCTGCTTAAGAAACTGCATTTGAAACAGTAATTTTCAAAATTACTTAGGCTGTTTATTTAAAATCCTATGTACACCTTTCCAACCCTTACTCTATGTGTTTAGTTTATTTAAAGGCTCATTGAGAATTATCTATCATTCCAATTTTCCCAGTTTTCTACTTTTTAATTCTTTTTATGTAAGTTGGATGTATCTTGCAAAAACATTTTCCTTTGATAATGATATGAAAATGGTGCCTTTGTTCCTGAGCCTTTACCTATCTAGATACATTTCTGTTGTCTTCACAAGCAAAAATTTCTCTGAGTTTTTAATTTAAATCAGAGCTGTTAATATGACTATGGACATGGCTACATTTTTTCTGGAATTTGATTTTGCAGAGATGAAGTACTGGAGACTATTTCTAATGTTTAATTATGTTTTAGATGATCTGCTTTTCTAACTTGATTCATGTAGAGTTTTTTCTCTTTTTTTTAAATTAAAAAAAATTCCCATCTATATCTTGAAGTGAATCAATGTTTATTTTTTGGGCTGATACACGATGGTATGTTTAGATCATCTGGCTCATATTTTCTTTGTCCGGCAAATTTTTTTCTATCATAATTTTGATTGTTTCTTCTGTTTCCTCTGGTTTTTAATTAGAGAATTCTGGTATTCGTAAACCTCTCTGTCTTCCATGTCTACTTTCCTATCTTGTAATTTTTTAGTGTTTATCAGTTAGGAATGTGTTCAGACATTAGTAACAGAATATATAGCAAAAGAGTGGATTAAACAAATAGGGCTGTATATTTCACACACCAAGAAGTCCGGAGACTGGCAGGTTATGACCAGTGCAGCTGATAGACGCAGGAGGCAAAGAAGCGGGGGTCCCTAGAGAGTCTCCAACCCACCCCAAGTGTTTACATCAGATGTTTTTGTGAAAATGAGGAAACTTCCCAGAGCCTTCTCTGGGCATGTGTGCAACGGACTGGGGATCCACCTGCACACTGGGAAAATAGGGTGGAGCCATTGAGAATTCACACCTTATGCAGTGGGGAGGAGTCTGGCCTCTTAGTATTCAATCTGTGAGGTAGGAGCCTGTTGGCAGGACCCCCTCTTTTTTACTGAGTGCTTTCTTTTAATAAATTCCACTCTCTTCACCTTTCAGTATGTCCGCGTGCCTAATTTTTCCTGGTTGTTAGACAAGAACCCAGATTTTAGCTGAACTAAAGAGCAAAAAATCCTGCATCACAATGACTATAAAATAACATCAGTATGTTAGGCTCATTCTATCTCTTTGCTCTGCCAGCCTTAGCATGCTGACTTGTGGCCTCTTGGTTTTAAAATGGTTGCTGTAACTACAGGTATGGTAACTGTGTTCCAAATAGGAAATGGGGCGGGGAGAGCAAAAAAGTGAAGCAGGCCTTCTCCCAGAGAGGTTCTGCCTTTTTATTTGTCATGGAGGTAGTCTAGGAACCAATTTTGTGCCTCATTGGCCAGAACTGGTCACATGCCACCCCCAGCTGGTCAGTGGTTGGGAAAGGGGGTGAAGGATGGGGTTGGTCAGCCAGCCAAAAGTGCCTGCTTGCAGTGTCTACCTGTTCCTCATCATCATCCTGGAAGAGGCTTTCAAGTTGATTTGTTACATAAATGAGACAGTTTTCTAAGATCAATTCTGCTCATTTGCGTTTCCAATATGGATTTTAATTCTGTGATTTTTTCTTTTTGGTTTCCATGGTTTTTAATTTTTATTTTATTATTATAATTACTTTGTTATTTCAAGCATCTGCCTTTTAAAGTTTCATTCTGCATGTCAGCCTAACTTTTACAATCTAATTTTGATCTCTCCTTGTGATTTTTTGTTATTTTATTTTATTTTTTTTGTTGTTTGAGACGGAGTCTCGCTGTGTCGCCCAGGCTGCAGTGCAGTGGTCGGATCTGGATCTCAGCTCACTGCAAGCTCCGCCTCCCGGGTTCACGCCATTCTCCTGCCTCAGACTCCCGAGTATCTGGGACTACAGGCGACCGCCACCTCGCCTGGCTAGTGTTTTGTATTTTTTAGTAGAGATGGGGTTTCATCGTGTTAGCCAGGATGGTCTCAATCTCCTGACCTCGTGATCCGCCCGCCTCGGCCTCCCAAAGTGCTGGGATTACAGGCTTGAGCCACTGCGCCCGGCCGATTTTTTGTTATTTTTCTATAGAGACCTTGAATTTGTCTGTCTTGTTGAAAACAAGAAGTCTATTTTTTATTTCCTGTAACAAACCATTTATAATGACGTAATTTCCTCTGAGACTTTGATATAATAATACTTCATTTTACTCAAGTCAAAATCTTTTTTTCCCCAAAGGTCTCATGTTATTGATTTGTATTTATTTTTAATTCCTCCTTGACTTAGGATGACTCTACATATATAAACCCATGTATACTTTGTATTTGCCTTTGCCTGTGTTCGTAACATCCACTTTTAGGTTCTCAGTCCCATTCTCACGTCTCGTGCTGTGAATGAATTGATGATTTATTTTTCCATGCCCCAATCCAATTTCCACTGTTGATTAGCATTTCCCTGTTGGTCTGAGGTAGGAACATCTATATCTTGGCTTCTCAGTTTTCAAGTGTGAGAAGAGTTTATGTTCAGTACAAGCAATTAGAGCAATGCCTGAAACATGCTTAGGTCTCAATACATATTACATCACCATCATCGTCATTATCATTATTATTAGAGGAAAGATAAATTTTAACCCAATAATCATACACATTGATATAAAATCTCACAGTGAGGGCCGAGCGCAGTGGCTCAAGCCTGTAATCCCAGCACTTTGGGAGGCCGAGGTGGGTGGATCACGAGGTCAGGAGACAGAGACCATTCTGGCTAACATGGTGAAACCCCATCTCTACTAAAAAAAAACACAAAAAATTAGCCGGGCATGTTGGTGGGCGCCTGTGGTCCCAGCTACTCGGGAGTCTGAGGCAGGAGAATGGCGT
This sequence comes from Theropithecus gelada, assembly GCF_003255815.1. Taxonomy (NCBI): domain Eukaryota; kingdom Metazoa; phylum Chordata; class Mammalia; order Primates; family Cercopithecidae; genus Theropithecus; species Theropithecus gelada. The sequence goes on from NC_037676.1 coordinate 95,533,119, forward strand.
GAACCCGGGAGGCAGAGCTTGCAGGAAGCAGAGATCTTACCACTGCACTCCAGCCTGGGCGACAGAGCAAGACTCCGCCTCAAAAAAAAAAAAAAAAAAAAAAAAAATCTCACAGTGAGATAAAAGAGATGAACACCATTTCATGAGAGCACAGAACAGAGGAACTTGATCTATCCAGGGCCAAACCAGGGGAAAGAGGCTATGGCTGTGTCACAGAAGACTCCACTGAGGAAGTCATACTTGAGCTGAGATAAGAAAGATAACGTGTCAATTGTGAATATTTTGTTTGCCAGTGGGTTTCTAACAGACTTAAATGAAAGGGCACTGCTTGATTCAAGAAATTGAAAAGGAAGGTCAGTCTTCAGGCATGGCTAGATCCAGGTAAGTTGCCTCTCCATCTCCTGACTCTACTATACTCTGTGTTGGCTTAATTCTCTGAAACACTCTTCACAATTCTTGGAAAGGCCAAAATCAGCTCCAGTCTCACTTCCTGCCAGGTTTGCTACCCTAAGAAGAAGAAGGCTTCTCATTCCCAGTGATTCCAACCTAAGTCCTAGAAATAAGTCCTGCTTACTTAGATGGGTCACATGACCCTCTCTAAGTGAATTGCTGACACCAGAGGAATGGAATGCCTTTAATGAACAGGTCTAGGCCCTGTGTCCTTACCTGGAATGAGAACTGATTGAGGGGGAGAAAAGGCAGAGAAGATACTACCGAAAAGGTGACCTGGATTCTGGACAGGCAAAACAATAGCCTATAGTGTAAACAGGAATGAAAACTTCATCAGAATAGCAAATAACAGGGTCCAGTCTTCATTTTCCTCCTGACTGTATCTCTTGCTGCCTTCAGTGCCTTAAGTATATTGCCTATTGAGGAATGTGATCTTTGAGTGGCTGTATAAAAAGAAGCACCATATCTGGTCTCTGAACACCCTGGAGCAAATACAGTGCTTATAATTTGTGGATACCCTGTATCATGAAGACAGTCAAACAGTGGGGAGAAGCCCTTCCTTCCATTGTACCTGCTCAGCTACCTGGTTCTATTTCAGAGAGTAAAGTATCCAAAGGACACTGATTAGGTTCAGAAAGTCAGCTCAAACAGACTTGAAAAGTGAAAGAGAAACTAATTAACTCTGTAACTAAAAAAATTCCTCCCAGACTCCAATAAATCGCTGACTGTAAGCTTCAGTTTCTAATGTTATAAGATTTCATTGTTTTTGTACTATCATGAATTTTTAAATTGAGAGTTACGAGAGGCATTTTTCAGGAACTGGATATAATAGCCTGAAACCATTTTATCCCTGATGGTCGCACAAGATCTAGTAGCTAATTAGTCAATTCTCGGTGACCTACTGAGTGTAGGGGGTCACTGAAGTGGTGTTTGCTTCTGAACTAGCACGATGCTAGCAAGACTGCTGCTTCACCTGGATTGGGTGGAGGGAGAGTCAATCATTGGATCAACAGCTAGAGTAAATCAAGGCTTTTAATGCCTCCCTCACTCTAAAATTCTGTATCTCCATTATCCTATATTTAAGAGTATTTATAAAACAATGACCAAGTAATTCAGCCTGTGGATAAATTATTTGATTTTCATTGTGACATTTTTTCTCCAGCTTGCCACTTCATTGATATGAAGGAAGAATAATTCACAAGACAAAACAATATTTTACGTGGCAAATTATTATGCAAACTGTTAGGAAAAGAAACTCAAGACAAATTAAAATTAACAGAGTTTAATTGAGCAAAAACTAGTAACAAATCAGGCAGCCCCCAGAACCAAAATAAATTCAGAGTAGCTCTGGGGCTACCACATGGTCCAATAACAATTAAGACAGAAGAAGGAAAGCGAAGTACAGCAAACAAAAGTGAGGTGTACAACTTAGTGCTTGCCTTATGTGAACACAGTTGGAACAGTTGACTGCCTGTGATTGGCTGAGACTCTGCTACTTGTTACAAAACCAGGTAATAGTCTGTTTACACATCCAGTTAGGTCACAGTTCACTATGTGAGAAGAAACCTTTAGGCCAAATTTCAAATATGTAAGGAGGCAGCTTTAGGCTAAACTTAACAAGACAACGAAATATAAACTCTAAAATTTCTGTGAGTCACTGCAATTGCCAATTCTTCCAGAAGGCATTCCACCCAAGCTGGCTCATTTAAAACACAGAGAACTTGTCGGAAGATAGGTGGTGCAAAGCCCAAGGAACTGCTGAAGAGGCTGCATCGAAGATCCAGCATCCACAGTGTACATCATGGAATCCAGACTGTGCCAATTGACAGCAATAGAGAGGCCTCAGGGTAGGTATTAATGGTGAATGACCATGTACATATTAGATCCAAGTGTCAGATCTCCATGAGGAGCAATGTGGAAGTACCTTGCAAAAGGCAAATCTCTCTAAACGATTTATTATTGTATCTGCGGCATCTACCCAGTGGAGGAATCTGTCCTCTTTTCATTTGCTCTTGGTGGAAGCAGCAGTAATAGCCTATGTTATCTTTTCTGCCCATCATGAGTTATAAAAGTACATTAGTAATGCAAACAAAGGAGGCACGCTAACACAGCTACCAGGAATAGGGATGAATACCTACTGTGTGCCAGGTCCTGGCCAAAAGAGTATACATGATTACGCATTTAACAGTCACCAAAAATATTTTTGACAAATACCATGACACCTACTCATAAAGAAAAAAAAAAACCTAAAAGCTCAGAGCATATTGTTAATTTGCTCTAAATAACATAGTAAGCAGGTAGCAAGTGTGAAAGGAAGGGATATTGTTCATCTGAGAAGAACAGTGGAAAAATAAAAGCGTTATTAAAAAAACAGAACCAAGGAAACCAAGAACAAACATGGTTTAAAGTATGACTATGACACAGATTTAATGAGAAACTCACAGTGAACTAGAAGATTGCAGATTTACCCAGGTTTTAAAAATAATTTTTAATCAATTTATTTATTTATACTTTTGATATTGACTCTACATCATGTAACCCTGAACATGGATGAGGAAAACAACAGGAATGTCACAAGGCCCAGGAGTCGTTGTTGCTGAGTGTGGATATCACAGCTCCCGTACGTGGCTACAGAGACTCTGCGTGTTCTCATCTGTAACCCTATCAGACTACATTTTGTTTATCAATAGCAATATTCATGCTTCTAAAACATCATATGCCCACTCTGCCCAAGGAGCAAATATCTGATCCAGAACTTAATGCAATAATTACTGAATCAGATATCCCTGGGAAGCAATTATTTTTAAATAGCCATAGCTATTTTGATTACATGGACATTTAAGTTCTTTCTTTGCCACATTTGTCTTCAAAAGAGAGATGGTAGGATCAAAAGAAAAATGTAATATTGGTGGCATGAAAGTGTAAGAGAGATTTAGCACTTCAGGAAATAGAGTGAGACCAGAATTATTTTAGCATCTTAGTCTTACCTGGAAGATATAGAAAGATGCCACCATCGTTGTGTTAACAATTGAACAGACCCCCCTTTTCCCCCATTTATCTTTTTCTTTGTCATGGGAAAGTGGTTTTACAAATTGCAAATATTATCAACATTGCTGGGACTTGTACTAGTCAGAAAACCTCACAGTGTCCCAGTGTTTTTCTTTTTTCTTATTTTTTCTACCTATAATATGAGTTTAATAGTGCTTTGTGATCTACAATCCCAGGGAATAACTTTTTGCATTATTCTAAACAGCAAACAATGATGAAAAAATAGTTGAAAAGCTACACAAATTAAGTTTCCCGTCTAATGTCTATTACAAAATTCTGTAACAGGTTTTTAATTCCTGAAACCCAATCTGGGAATCCCCACAGGATCCCCCACATCATTATACCAGGCTTTCTCTACACAGTCACGTGCCCCACAACAACATTTTGGTCAAGGATGGACCACATATATGGCAGTAGTCTCCTAAGATTATAATGGAGCTGAAAAATTCCTCTTGCCTAGTGATGTCACAGTTGTCATCACATAGCAGCACAATACATTATTACAAAAATCTATGATAAAAAAAAAAAAAGAAACAGATCAAGCAAACCACCATGGACGTATTTTTGAAAAGAGTGACACCTCCTCAAAAAGAGCCTCAGGCAGGTCCTTCAGGAGTTTCTCCAGAAGAAGGCCTTGTTATCATAGGAGATGACAGCTCCATGCATGTTATTGCCCCTGAAGACCTTCCAGTGGGACAAGATGTGGAGGTGGAAGACAGTGATATTGGTGATCCTGATTCTAATGTGTGTGTGTCAGTGTTAACTTTTAACAAAAGAAAGTTTAAAAATTTAAGAAAAAAAATAAAAATAGAACAAAGTTTATAGAATAAGGATATGAAGAATGGAAGTATTTGCAGCTGTACAACGCGTGTTCTAAGCTGTTATTACAAAAGAGTCAAAAAGTTTTTTAAAATTTAAGTTTATGAAGTTTAAAAGTTAAGCTAAGGTTAATTTATTATTGAAGAGATAATTTTTTTGATTTTTTTTTTTTTTTTTTTTTGAGACGCAGTCTTTGCCTGTCTCCAGGCTGGAGTGCAGTGGCGCGATCTCGGTTCACTGCAACCTCCACCTCCTGGGTTCAAGAGATTCCTTCGCCTTCGCCTCCCTAGTAGCTGGGACTACAGGCGTGCCACCACGCCCAGCTACTTTTTGTATTTTTGGTAGAGATGGGGTTTCACCATGTCGGCCAGGATAGTCTTGATCTCTTGACCTCATGATCTGCTCACCTCGGCCTCCCAAAGTGCTGGGATTACAGACATGAGCCACCACATCCAGTCTTTAAAAATAAATTTAGTGTTGCCTAAGTGTATAATGTTTACCAAGTCTACAGTAATGTATAGTTATGTCCTAGGCTTTCACAGTCACTCACCAACAGCAACTCTCAGTCCTGCAAGCTCCATTCATAGTAAGTGCTCTGTACAGGTGTACCATATTTTTATCTTCAATATCCTAATTTTACTTTACCTTTTCTATGTTTAGGTATGCTTAGTACACATTTGCTTCCCATTGTGTTACAATTGCCTACAGTATTCAGCACAGCAACATGCTATACCAGTTTGTAACCTAGGAGCCATAGGCCATACCATGTAGCCTAGGAGTGTAGTAGCCTATACCATGAAGGTTTGTAAGTACACTCCATGATGTCGGCACAACTACAAAATCGCCTAATGATGCATTTCACAGAATGTGTCCCCATAATTAAGCAATATATGACTGTATGTCTTATTTTTTCTTCTTCCTTCTTTTCAATTACACTTCATTTCTCATCACTTCCTTTGTCCCTCAATATAGCTTTCATATTTCTATCTCTCTGCTTTCGCACTATTTTCCCTCCCTTTTATTCTTCCACCATTCACCCTTCACTGCTACTCTAGCGAACAAACCATTACATGTAATTTACATGTAATTTATCAATATTTAAAATACTGGCTTTATTTATGAATAAGCATCTGGTTCTTATTTTTATTTAATATTAAATGAGTTGTAAATCTTGTATTCTCTACAGAACAAAATGAAAAAACCCAATACCAACTACAATTTTCTCTCCATTTGAAATTTCCCACTTTTACTTTTGATTCTTTGTGCTTAGATATTAAGAATATTTCAATTTGCACCATAATTTAAATTATACTGTAAGTCACCATGTAATGTAACTCTTGGTAACATAAATTACTGAAGTATTTATTTAATGTGTGTATTGAGATTTAACAATACTTGATGCATTAATTTCTACAGGATTCTTTCCTTCCCTGCTGGATGCAGAACAGCAGAGAAGGAAGCAGAGAAGATTTCTAAATTAGTTTCTCAACTGAATCTTTCACTGTACGACTAAGTACATTGCTTCTTACCAAAAAATTAAAGATTAATTTTTCAAAATATGGTAAAATTTAAACTCATATTTTAATTTAAAAATTCTATTAAATGCATTTTATATGCTATTAAATAATTATCAGTCTGGTTTTTGCTTTTGAAGTAATATATATTGCTATAATAAATATTTTATATCTAGAAACTGATGTATATCTACACACACATATATGTGTGTATGCATATATACATATATGTTTCTAGATATATATAAATCTAGAAAGTCATGTATATGTACAGATTTAAAACATCATGTGGTATTTCATATTAAGTAAAAACTAATCTCTAATATTTTACAATAGTAATTTTGGGATATATTCACATACTCATGACTAATATAATTTTTTATTACAAACTAGTCATTAAAATTATATATCTTATACATTTTGACATTTATCGTAATCCTATTTTATGCAAAACACAGTTTGAGAAGTACTGTTAAAGAATTATTACTTTTTACTTCCAGTATTTCATGCTAACTCATGAGCTAAATCAAATCGTTAAGTTAATTCAGGTGTATAAAATTTGATAAGAGTGAGTCCCACTTTGGGCAGTAAATTCCCACATGTGACGTACCCTTTGGAAAGCCTGGCTCACAGCCTCCTCACTCCGTGTAGATTGTGTGGTCTGGAGTTTTAGTATTCCAGCCTTCAGTAGATCCAAGGGTGTGCTTCCTTCTCTGCTGTTCTCCATCCAGCAGGGAAGGAAGGAATCTTGTAGAAATGACAGTGTCTGCCCTCCTGCAACTGGTTCCTGACTGCCTACATGCCTGTGGGAGCAGTTTCCGCAGCCAGCTTTGTCACTTTCTTCCTTATTCTGCTCCCTTCCGCATTTCTTCCATCGTGTCCCTTTTCTGTTACCAACAACTCTGTAACTTAGATAGGTCCATAACCTGCTCCAGCTTCATTCATCCCCCACCTAACTGTCTATAGTAACTGTAGGAGTTAACACAAATGGGAAGTGAAGGACATGCCAGTTACTGAGTGAGTGCTTCATAAATCTATGAGGTAGGCACTTCTGGTATCCTTTTATGAATAATAACACTATTCCTTAGGATGGCCTAAAGTCATATGGATTCAGCCCAAAAAACAAGATTTTTAAATTAGTTTCTTAACTGAATCCTTCACTGTACAACTAAGTACATTGCTTCTTACCAAAAAGAATGTTTGTGATAATAATAATTTGAGTAGAACAATGGTTGTGAAAGGCCTTCGAATACTGTAAAATGTTCTATCAATGCAGAGTAGAAGAAAATGCTAATTTATAGTTTTCAAGCCCTTTTATATCACCTTATATAACTTACTGTCAGGAAAATATGCTGATCGTTCTAATAATTGGTTAATTGAGAGCATTCTGTATAAACCACACATGGGCTATCAATTTCAAAGAGTTACCAAAAAAGTTTACTCCATCTCAGGGCTATTTTAATATGGTTTTCTCTGTCTTCGGTGGGCAAAGAAGACCTTACAGGAATATCATGAGCTTGGAATCTGCCTAACTATATTATTGTACAATAAGCACACATTAATTAAGCAGTACCAATAATCAACATGAAAGAATAGAAACAAGCTTTTACTATTAAGGCATTACTATTGATTTTTATAAACACCAAAATAATGTCCCTCCTAGGCCCATTAAACAGGTAATAATAACCATTCATTTAATTAATACTGACTCACAGTGAAAATTTTAGAGTACTTGTAACACCCACATTAATATCAAGAAGGTTCATTAGGACTAATACTACAATAAATATAAAATGAATTAGTAATGATTACACCATTATTTTAAAGCATTCCTATTTGTACATTTGTATTTACTTTAATCACCATCACTCTAAATGGCAATGAACAAAAGCCAGGCTGGGTATATTTATGTAGAAATAACGAGGCATATAAATGCAACTCAGTGAAAGACATGCACATCTTATCTGCACGTGTTCATCAACACACCCATTTGTGTGGAAGGTTACTAAAAAGACATACTCTTTGTAACATTTGTGAGGGAAGTTAAAATCATCCTGCAATTTGTCCTCCTCTCTGGTTTGAAATTGTTCCTTCTGAATATCTACATTCTGATTCAAGATGCTAGTAGAGTGCCTAGCACATAGTAGGAAGACCATAAATATTTGTTAAATAATGTCCATGCCTCCATGTTACATTCTCGTCTGGGAGGACTACTGGCTACACTTGAGTATGTTTAATTTTAACTTTGATTTCAAAGAATCTGCTGATGATTGTCTACATTTACAATCAATGTTGGACAGATTTTATTTACTAGGGGGGCAAAAGGGAAAAGGAGAGAAACCTCTATTTCTGCCAGCTAACCAAAGTGGGGCAAAGAATGTAATAAATAACTCGCTTTCAGAATGGGTCAGGAGGGAGGAAAATTAAAAGAAAAAGCTACAAAGGTCTATTTTACATTCTCTCTTCCCATTCTTTTTTTCACAGAGTCTCGCTCTGCCACCTAGGCTGGAGTGCAGTGGCGCGATCTCGGTTCACTGTAAGCTCCGCCTCCCGGGTTCACGCCATTCGCCTGCCTTAGCCTCCCAAGTATCTGGGACTGCACCTGCCACCACACCTGGCTAATTTTTTGTATTTTTTGTAGGGACGGAATTTCACCATGTTAGCCAGGATGGTCTGGATCTCCTGACCTTGTGATCCACCAGCCTCGGCCTCCCAAAGTGCTAGGACTACAGGCGTGAGCCACCACGTCTGGCCCTTTCTTCCCATTCTTTATGGCTCAATCTTTCAGGATGTCAGGAAGCTGATTGTTTCAATAAACGAAACTCTGATAAAAGAAGGCAAAGAGGAAAAGAGACAACAAAATTCTCCTCTCTTCCTTTTATACCCTTGCTAATGACAAATATTTCCATATGGGCTCTTACAGAATCTTAAGTCCTAATTACATCTGAGTTAGAGCTGAATGGACAACATAGTTAAATTGCTATTATTTTAAAAAGTTACTTGTATTTGCTCTTAAGTACTGGGTAGTCAGAAACCGGCCATTTTATGAATATTGACAACATGATAAAGGGACAGTTCCTCCAAAATAATGTCACAGAGTCCTGAGCATCTTAGAGGGGAAAATATGGGTGTTTTTGGTGGGTAGAAAACATACTTCTCTTTGGAGATCTGGTTCTCTTTGGAGTTCGCATGCTGCTGGATGAATACTGTCAAAATCCTGGCCCATGCTTGCTTGCCCTCTAAATCCTCTGCCCTAGCTTCTTGTTGCTTTGATTTTATGTTCTCTCTACTCACACGACTATTCGTCCAGCAGAGAAGCTAAGGATTTGCTAACTGTGAAGAAAAAGATTCTGTGTTTCACCACACTGCAAGCCTTGAAACCACAGAAGCAGTGAGCAAGCTAACATTTATTCTAAAGATAAACATGAAATCCAGGTAAAGAAACAAAGCACAATTTATTATCCTATTGATCACTAAGAGACTAATGTCTTTTCCTTTCCTAAAGACATTTATCCAATAAGCTTTGTACACACCACAGCAACAATCTGTAACCCATTACAGAAGTGTCACTAACACAGCGTTAATTACCACAGTATGTGACTTGGAAATGGTATCTTGAGTAAAGTGGAATATTTGGTCCACAACCCAGCATAAAACCACATCAGAGTCTTTTGTCTCCAGCTTGAGGCCATTCTCCACCTCTGGGTCAGGAAATAGGATTTTCTAAGGAGTGAAGAAGTAGCTTCCTGATGTTTCTTCCTCTCCATTCTCAGTTTATACCTCCAGGTCAACACTCTCATCTGATCTCAGAAGAATGCATCATTTTTTGAGGACCTACTTTGTGCTAGGAACTTTATGTAAATTTGTTCTTTTAGTCTTTATCACTCTATAATCTGTTAGTATACTCATTTATAGGTATAATTCTATGTATATAACTCAATACACGGATAATACAAAGAGAACTTTTAAATTGGTATGCCCACCTCACCAAAGCTCTTTTTATGTAGTCATGAAGCTTCATAACTAAAGGAAGTTCACAAACTGAAGACTAAAGATTGAATAACACAGGTAATAAATAACACACATCATTACCGCTAATTGCACAGAGCCACCTTTGCAGCCACTCCTGTGGGAGGTTATTTGTAATTACATTGTATGCTAGACCTGCAGGTGAAGTGGATAGGCTTCTTCCCATCATCCTTGTCAAAAATATTTTCTTTAACACCAGGTCTAAATGCAGACTATTTTATTTTTCTCTAGTACCTAGAGAAGTTTTAAGGCTTTTGCTCTAATACGTGAGAACACAAGTCTTTCTCTCTCATTTTAGATGAAGCTATTACCTCTCTTCAATTTGCATGTTAGCTTTTAAGAGCACTCTTGGAAATCATAAAAGTACCCAGGCACTCTGCCACCATCTACTTTGGTCTGTAGCATGATGGAAAGGAGGGTGAGAATAAGGAAAGTGGATAGATGAGAATCAAAATAGATGATGCTCTATTCTAAATAAATTCGGGACAGAGAATGTAAGAAGAAATTTTTAAAAGTGAAAGGTTAATAATGATAATAATAATATATAATCTGTCAGAGTTTACTATGCAGATGCAGTGGGAATGAGTTATACACATTATTCATTTAAATCCTCAGGATAATCCCTTCATTTATGTACTATGATGATCCCCAAATTGCTAATGAGACAGCTGAGGTTTAAACAAGTTAGTATCTAACCCAAACTAGCTAGTAGATGACAAAGTCTGGATTCCAACCCAGAATGCTTGCACCTCTAATCATCATGTGTCAGGAAGCAGCAATTACTTCATGGAAGAGCAAATATGAGCCTGTGTTGCTAAGGCCAATGGCATACTATGGAATTAGGAGCCAGTATTCGGGAAGGGGCCCATCCAGGCAACTGTCCCATTTGTTGTTTTTGCAGGCGTGTTGGTTGTCTCTTCCTCTCTCTCAGGTTAAATATTCATATTAATGGAGAAAGAATGGGCTAGACAACAAACAGTTTTGGAACAAAAGAAAAATTTAGCCAACTTCTTATCAAACTATAGCATGCATACAGAAAAGCAAAGAATAGATGTTTAGTTCAATGAGTTTTCACAAAATGAACATACCCCTGCATAACAACTCCCGTGTAATACCAGAGAGATCAAGAAACAAAACTAGTCCTCCAGCAGTCACTCTCATCCCAATCACGAATGCCCTTAAGGTGTAACCACTAATCTGATTTTAAAACTGTGGATTAGTTTTGCTATTTTTAGACTTTATGTAAATAGAATTACATGTTATAAATATTTTATGTTGGCCAGGCGTGATGGCTCACACCTGTAATGCCAGCACCTTGGGAGGCCAAGTCGGGTGGATCACCTGAGGTCAGGAGTTCGGGACCAGTCTGGCCAACATGGAGAAATCCTGTCTCTACTAAAAATACAAAAATTAGCTGCATGTGGTGGAGCATGCCTGTAATCCCAGCTACTCAGGAGGTTGAGGCAGGAGAATCACTTGAACCCAGGAGGCAGAGGTTTCGGTGAGCTGAGATTGTGCCATTGCACTTCAGCCTGGGCAACAAAAGTCAAACTCCGTCTCAAAAAAAAAAATTATGTTTCATTCCTTTTATTTAGCATTTTGTCTGAAAGCATGAATATATGCTGTAGCAACCAGCAATAGTTTATTCTATTTGATGTGTAGGGCATGTTGCACAGATAAATCATAATTGATTTATCCAATACACTATTGATGAATATTGGGATTCTTTACAATGTTCAGTGTAGACTAGAGAGAAATCCTAGAGTTTAGAAATCCAAGGTAGGCAGTTTGATAGGAAATGAAGCCAGAATTCTAAAAACCATAAGCTAATTGCACAGAAGAAACTGCAGAAATTTGCCTGTCTAGGCCTTGACACTGGGAGATAAAAAATATAAATATAGTCCCTGAGTATTTGAAACACAAATTGGATGTATCTTTACAATCAAAATTCACAATACCTGAGTAATTCTTTTCTAGGGGAACACAACTTCAATCCAGAATGAAAGTATTTCCACAGATAAGTTCTGAGGAACATGAGGTCATAGTTAAGAGTGATAAAACCACCCAAGGAAATGATGTCCCATGACAGAGTGTCTGCAGACAGCTACTCTTTCAGATCCTTAATATTTAAAAATATGAAAGAGAAATCACAAATAGGAACATATGAGAACACTATTTTTCAAAAGATCACACAAATTTGAAAAAGTATCCAAATAGAATGTTATAAATTGAACACACAAAAGCAAGGATTTCAAATTCAATGAATAGTTTGAAAAGAAGACTAGACAGAAGAGATTATTTGTAAAGTGGGATATTAACCCAGTCATTACCCAGGCTATAACATAGCAAAACAAAGAAATGGGAAATATTAAAGCAAGATTAAAAGGCATAGAGAATAAAAGGAGAAGTTTTAACATATCTAGTTGGTGTTTTAGGAGAGGATATTTGTGGAAATTGTGAAAAGGAAATATTCAAAATAAAAATTTTTATGAACTGTTGGGAGAGAACAATTTTACAATTCAGAAGCCCAACATATTTCTGACAGGAAAAAATAAAGCAATCAAGCCCTAGACCCATTATAGTGACATTACAAAAAGCAAAGACAAAGTTGGAGAAAAATAATTTTCTATAAGGGGTGGCAATTAGACTGACAGCTGACATCCTGACCTCAAGAATAGAAGTAGAACACAGTGGGATGATATTTTCAATGTACTGAGAGGAAGATAGTGGTATATCTGAGTTTTATACTCTGAAAATCTTTTAGAACATAGGTTAAATAAAAATATTTTCTGAAAAATAACTGAGTTTACCACTAGCAGGCTCTCATTAAAGCAAATTTTAAATAATGTATTTTGGGCTCAGGGAATTTATCTCAAATATAAAATATAATATGCAAAAAGGTATGGCAAGTAAAGATGTGTATGAGTTAAAATTTGAGTAAATCTAAATAAATACTGATTGCATACAACATTTATAATCATGTAATGGATGCTCAAAATTAAGGAATTGTAAAATTATTGCACTGTTTAGGTAAGGATAAAAGCTTCAATTTATTTAAATATATTTATGTTAAAATACATAGATTTGTGATTGAAGAAGTAGTATAGAAAAATTAACTCTTAAACTAGAAAAAATAAACTTTATGTATATTATATTTAGATTTAGATTATGTATTTATATTATGGTCAGATACATATATGAGAAATAATGCTGACCAATTAATATCAATGATCTTCATATAGAAAATTATAAAAATTATATTGAAAGACATTTAAAAATTTTAAATAAATGCTATATTTATGGATAGAATATTAAATTTGATTTATAGATTTAAAGCAATTGCATTGAAAACTATAAGAGTTTTGGGTAAAATTTGTTAAAACAATTATAAAATAGTGCAAGTAAGAAAGTCAGGAATGGACAAGTCACTATTGAAGAAGAATCAGACAAAGAATCTATCCTATCAGTTGTTAAGACTTTTTATGAAGCCATAGTAATTATAGTGTGGCATTTATTCAGATTGATAAATATAGCAAATAAATACAATACTGAGCTCAGTAACAGACCCACTTAAATATGAAAATCTTAAGTGTGGAATTTGAACTGCAAGTCAATAAAGAAAGGAGTACTCAAACAAGTGGTAAATAAAAATATAAATTAAATCTGTAACTAATATATAACTAAAACTCAACATCAGATATATTAAGGATATTAATATTTCAGAAAGAAACAAGTGTTTTATGATATTGGGGTAGGAGAGTAGATAATTGTAAATTAGAAAAGAAAGTATCAAAACTTCAGACTGCATGAAAAAGTAACTTCTGCTAACCATAAAAAGAATGAAAGAGTATGCCACAAATGACTGGAAGATATTTCTAGCAATTTTAACCCATAAAGGATTAATAACTAGAGAATATAAACAACTACTATAAATTAATAGTATATATTTTTAAAAGACAAATAAGCTCGACCAAACAAACAAGTAAAAATTATGAACAGGCATTTTACAAGAGAAGAAAAAAAATGGTCCATTTATATTTTAAAATATTCCAACCTTTGTTAGGTATCATGACAATGTAAATTATAACCACAAAGAGATTCAATTTCTCACAAATCAGATTGGCAGGATTAAGGCAGGCAGTACCACATGTTACCAACAATGCAGATTAATGTTACATCTGAAACACAGCTGGAGGAAATGCATACTGGTAAAAGCCACATCAAAGCTTTTGACATTTTCAGTAAATATTATCATGCACATCTCCTGAAGCCCAGCAATTCACTCAGGCAGAATTAACTTCCAGAGAAATTCTTACAAATATACATTGAAACATGTTCAAGAATGTTCCTAACAGCATTATTTATTCATTGCTAAAAGTTGAGAACCAGCTCAGTTGTCCATTAATCATGTATAAATTGAAATATTCTTACAATACAGTAATCTATAGTGATGAGTATATAGTATGATCCATAAATAAATAAATGAATAAATAAATAAAATGAATGTATCTCAAAACACAGCGTTACAGAAGAATGACTATATATATAAAAAATGATCTCATTTTGTAAGACTCAAAACTAGACAAATTTAAGTAGTATTTTATTTTTGATACATAAATACGTGAACATTTCATAAAGCAAAGCAAAGGAGAAAGAGGTCAAAGAATGAACAATGAGGTGAGCGAGGCAGAAAAAAATTTAGGGAGTGGGACTTCAAAATCTCTGGGAGCAATCCATTTTATAAGCTATGTGTCAAGGACCTAGATATTAGTTTTGTTTTTCTTTAAATTGTGTATATTAATTGTACACACTTTTTTTTCTACTTTAGGGTTTAAGAAAATGATTTTGTGCCAGTACAGCAACAGAAGACAAATGAAAATAAGAATTATGAGTGAATCAACTCTATGTACATGTAAGAAACATCATGAAATTACTCTGTAATTACTGATTAAAAATATCATCATTTTTACATAAAAAATTTTACAGTAAAAAATCATTTTAACATAAAAAATGATTAATCATTAACATTGGCAAATGATTAGGTTAATCATTGGCAAAGAAGAATTTCAACAGATTTCTTTATCCACAGATATTAATTTAAAAGAGATTTTAACTTTCTTTTTTATTGTTTTTAGATGACTTTATTGTATTTTAAAAATAATGTATGCTTATTATTTAAAATTCAAACAATACTATGATCTACAAACTGTTAACTAAAAAAGTAGCTATGCAAATTGTTATCATCCCAAAATAACAACTGTTAACATGGGATGATCATATGTACTGAGGGAATAATGAGAAATTAGGAGGACATAAAATTATATACACTGCTTTTAAGTTAAAAAGCATTTAAAGTTAATTTTAAGTAATTTTGACCAAAAAAAAATGAAGCTAAAGTGAAAAAGGAATGCTGAAATGCCTCTTCAATATTCTCATCTCATTCTATAGTTTTATCATTTGATCTTTAAACTCCCACTGTATTTTCATAGGATGAAGCATATTATGTTTCTTTTACTTTTCTTCATAAGAAATATTCTAACATTTCAGAGGATTATGCCATTAATTATGTTCTTTCCCATGTTCGACATGAGAAAACATAATGACTTTAAAAGTAATTGATATAGTTTGGCTTTGTGTCCCCACCCAAATCTCATGTTGAATTGTAATTCTCAATGTTGAAAGAGGGACTTGGTGGGAGGTGATTGGATCATGGGAGTGGACATCCACCTTGCTGTTCTTGTGATAGTGAGCGAGCTCTAACGAGATCTGGTTGTTTAAAGGTATGTAACACTTTCCCCTTCTCTCTCTCAGGCAGGCCATGTGAAGACGTAGTTGCTTCCCCTCTGCCTTCTGCCATGACTGTAAGTTTCCTGAGGCCTTCCCAGGCATGCTTCCTGTACAGCCTGTGGAACTGTGAGTCAATTAAATCTCTTTTCTTCATGCATTACCCAGTCACAGGTAGTTCTTTATAGCAGTGTGAGAACAGACTAATACAGTAATGGACTCTCTGTAGGTCTTTGATAGGGTGTTTTAAAAGTCTATAAAATACAAATTAAGTTTTCTCAATAAAATTTTTTCTGTTTCCAGACATTTCTGACAGCCTTTATTTGCTATGACAAAGTGTGACAGAATCTCCATGATTTACTCCTATCGACCTTACCTAGCTAATGATTTTCTCCCCTGATGATACAACTTGATGACTGGGCATTGATGTCACAGAAGAGGACATTATGTTTGCCTCCCTCTGTGTGTGTGTATGTGTGTGTGTGTTTGTTTGTGTGTGTGTGCATGTACTATAAGGTAGAAAAGGAGGATGATAGAAAACTTATAGGGACTCTCTCTCTCTCTCTCTCTGCCTCTCTCTCTCTTTCTTTCTCTCTCTCTCTCTTTCTTGTCTGATGGCCTATATGAAAGTCAACTCCACATTTTTGGGTATAAGCTACTAAGGAGGCATAAGTTAGATATTGTAATCACTAACCTATTTAAAGCAGATTTTGTGTCAATTGAGGGCTTTTTAAAATTTTATTTTTTAATTTTGTGCTGAAAACAACATTGGTTAACTATTTTATACTTAATTATGTTTAAACTTATCCATTACCCTTCAGGCAGAAAGGAAAATTTTTTTAAAAGGAAAAAGATCCTTGAAACCTTAAGAAATGGAACCAGTATTTTAGACATGCGTGTGAAATCATTAATGTAGAGAATCCTTCCCTGGAGAGGGAGACTAATTCTTTGTTACAGCCCTCAGTAGATTTTATTTTGGAAATGCCTAGGATTGTCCATAAGTCCCATGCCAAATCTCCTATTCCTTCAGCATATTGAGATGATGCTTAAAATTCTGAAGTGTTCATAACTGAAGTTAGAATTCTTACCATGTACATAACCGATAATTTTCTGAAAGTAAGTTTTGTTCAGGATGGGGATACATCTCGAGAATTTGGCACTTGAATTAGAGGAATCCTCTGAGGGTACAAGACCATCTGAGGACTCATGTGACATTTGACAGTTATTTTACAAATTGGCTTAAGCTTGGTCTTGCTTCCTTGAAAAATCCTTTTTCTGATGGCAACTATGCCAGTGTAGGACATACCCAATCAATGAATTTCAGCTGTCATCATGAGCGACATGGATCACTGAACAATTGACTAGACTGTGATGATCAATATTGATTGTGAATGTGTCTGAAATTAAAATATTGGATATACTATGGACTATTCATTTCATCATTTCATGAATGCGGAATAGTCATTGAACCAGGAGTTTGAATTCCCATGCTGGTCCCCTCATCTTATGAAGACCAGAACATTCACTTTCCTTTATTTTTCTTCCAAAAGAAGGAGAAATTTAAATGGCTATGTAGCATATGTAGGTAAGCATTGAAGATAGCTTGAATTTGATATTTTTAAAAGAGAAAACAAAACATGCTTTAAAACAACTCACAAACATGGTGACTATTCTTGTGGAAGTGTACTTTATTTATACCTTAAGTCTCCTGTATAAACTCTGTGAGAGTAAGCACAGTATTAATTAGCTTACTCAACAGCTGTTAAGAAGGCACTACCGTGTGTCAGGCACTTTCCAAGTGCGAAGATAAAATAGTGCTATGCCTTCTGCTGCTCCCATAGTCTAGTCGGAGAGAGTCAAACTTGATGAAATAATCACATCAATAAATGTAAACTTTAGAAGAGTGTAAGTGAGTGTCAGTGAGGCATCAGGTGCAAACAGTGCAGAATGGGAGAACTGGTTAAATCAGGCAGCGAGGGTGAAGTTTGCTGAAGAAATGATCATGAGTTGAGGCATGATGTTAGAGTAAGATTTTATTTAAGAAACGTAACTATGCAAAGAGAAGGGTGGGGCTAAGGTGGATGCAAGAACAATTCAGACAGAGGAAAAAGTGCTTCTGTAGTTAAAATGGCACAGCACGTTTGAGAATTAAGAGAAGGCCAGTGTGACTAAGGGTAGAAAGCAAGATCAAGTGACGTGAGGCAGGAGGCTGGAAAGAGAGTCAGGGACACTCAAATGCAGAGGCTTGGAGTGAGACATTTCCCTCAGTGTGTCTGACACCCAACCTTTGTGCCTGCTGTCTCAGCATAATTAACAATAGCACACCCTTTCGTTCTCAAATGCAGTTTGAGTTTTCTGTTCACTAAGAAAATTGTGTGATCACTCTACTTAAAGTCCATATTAAAGATTTTGGTCTTTACCCTAACAATGGGAAATCTTTAAAATGCTTAAGCAAGAGAGTGACATGATCACATATAACCTTTGAAAAGATTATCCAGGCTATACGGTGTACAAAAGGTTAATTGGGGCAAAGACAGATGCAGGGACACCAGCTAGGAGGCTGATGCCGGAGTCAGAGAAAGCATGACAGTAATATGAACCAGGTGATACCGGAGGAGATAGAGTGAAAGAATTTGAGGCAAGTGGACTGTATCAGTCTAATCATGTCTGCCTCAGCCTGGACAAGCAATCATACAAGCTATAAAGCATGTATGATTTAAACTGCTTGCTACTCAAAACTAGAGAAACTGATGAGGAACCTTTTGCTAGAGATGAGAGAAGACTCAGAATGGTAGTTAGATCACACAACATAAAGTCTGGTGGGGCGATCAGAGGCTAGGAATTGATGAAGGCTAGTGTCTTCATGTTCCATCATAATTATTCTGAAGCTTGAGGCCACCAAGCTTCAGTGGTCCCATAGTGGATTGTCAGGCATCTCCAGAATAGTCTATAGCAGGGGTCCCCAACCCCAGAGCCATGGACAGGTACTGGTCCATGGCCTGTTAGGAAGCGGGCGGCACAGCAGAAGGTGAGCATGGGCAAGTGAGCATTACCGCCTGAGCTCTGCCTCCTGTCAGATCAGCGGAGGCATTAAATTCTTACAAGAGCACAAACCCTATTGTGAACTGTGCATGCAAGGGATCTAGGTTGTGTGTTTCTTACGAGAATCTAACTAATGCCTGATGATCTCAGGTGGAAGAGTTTTATCCTGAAACCCTACTCCCCCAGCCTATCCATGGAAAAACGGTCTTCCATGAAACTGGTGCCTGGTGCCAGAAAGGTTGAGAACAGCTGGTGTCTGCAGTATTGTGGGGAGTTTCTAGGATTCATATGTGAAACTCGTAACTGCACATGGCCACAGAGGAGACAGGTGTTTTCTACTGGTATTCAGACTGAACTGACTTCTTCAGTCTACCCTCTGGAAAGGTATAGTGGAGCACAGCTTAAAGAATCCAAAACACAAGTCAGGCTCTGAACAATTTACAGCAAAACACCGCTGAACAGATTTAGGTTTCGCCTCAAACTGAAGAGGTCATTGAAATACATGTTATTACTGAACCTTGTTTAAGAGGAGAAAGAGAAGGGGAACAACACGGCTGCCCTCAGGGATCAAGACGAAAGAAGAGGGTTTCAGTCAGATATGCCACAATAGCAAAGATGTGGAATCAGCCTAAGTGTCCATCCATGGTGAGCGGGTAAAGAAAATGTGTTATATACACAATGAAATACTATTCAACCATTAAAAAAATGAAATTGTGTAATTGGCAACAGCGTGGATGAAACTGGAGGTCATTATCTTAAATGAAATAAACCAGACACAAAAAGACAAATATTGCATGTCCTCTCTTATATGTAGGAACTAAAAAGTTTGATCGCATGAGAGTGAGATGATAGATAACGAGACTGGAAAGCGTGAGTTGGGGGAAGGGATAAGGATGAAGAGAACTGGGTTAAAGGATGCAAACATACAGTAAGATAGCATAAATGCAATGCTTAATAGCAGAGTAGGGTGACAATGCTTAACTCAGTTGGTGGGCACCCTAAGTACCCTGACTTGATCACTACATATTATATACATGTAAGAAAATGGTTCACATACCCCATAAACTTGTACAAATAAAAATAAATAAATAAATTGAAGGTGCCAAAGAAGGCTGGATGAGCAAGAATTACTGCGAAAATGATCACAATTTAACAAAGCTGGGGACTCCTAGGAAACCCCTAAGGGACAGTTAAAGATGTGGGCAAACTAAACTGTGGTGACTCTTTTGCTTTTGATGTGCCAGATTTGATCTTAAATAGAATGTCTGTGCAAGTCTTGACATTAAATTCTGTGTGCCTTATGGACCACAGGATGATTATGCGATTTGCTGACACATGCAAGATAGTCTCATACTTGAGGGTTGGTGATACCTGTGTGAGTATTTCACTGTGGCAAGAGGTACAAACATAAGGGAGTGAACTGCGTGGACACCCATCTATCTCCGTTCTCTTGTTAGACAGATGTGGAGAATGCTGACGAAATCAAGTCTGAAACTTCTGGATTTACTCTCAAGAACATTTTCTAATTATTTGGCTTCAAGATACAATAGAAGAAGCTGTGATAAACAATGCAGTTAAGAGAAGTAACGCCAGCTGGGCACGGTGGCTCACGCTTGTAATCCCAGCACTTTGGGAGGCTGAGGCAGGCGGGTCTCCTGAGGTCAGGAGTTCGAGACAAGCCTGTCCAACATGGAGAAATCTTGTCTCTACTAAAAATACAAAAATTAGTCTGGAGTGGTGGCGCAGGCCTGTAATCCCAGCTACTGGGGAGGCTGTGGCAGGTGAATCACTTGAACCCAGGAGGCGGATGTTGCAGTGAGCCAAGATCGTATCACTGCACTCCAGCCTAGGCAACAAGAGCAAAATTGTGCCTCAAAAACAAAAAAACAGAGATGAATAAGTAATGGCATTTGAATTATCTCTCTTAACCTAGCAAGACATAGGAAAGGAAGATTTCCTAGAAGAAAGCCTGAGTGTCCTCAGTGGGCACAATGATTCACTAGGAGAACAGTGTGACAGTGATTTGAAAAAAAATGTAAAGGTCTTTCCTCCATTCAGCAGTCATTCTGCTACTAATTGTTCAGTATCTATTGTACCATTCAGTGTTCTAGGTTGTGTAATTATAACTGTAGACATGAAAAATATGGTTCCTGTCTCCCTGGCATTTACCCTCAAATAAGACATATGCCAGACAGACAGAAGACAGAAAATGAACAAATGTATACACAAATAAACAGAATTCTTGCTCAGAGTTATGACTGATGTTAAGAAAACAAAATGGACTGACTGGAAGGAAGATTTGTCAGATAATGGTGGTAAGGGAAGGCTTCTCATTGCAGGTGATGATTGAGCTGATACATGAATGAAAAAAGAAGACAATCATTTGGAGCTGGGAAGAAGATTCTGGTCATAGGATAGGCAAGTGCAAAGGCCGTGCTTGAAATAGGAGACAAAGGGGAAGGCTAGAATGTGTGAGATGTTCTGAGAGATGAGGGTGTGTTATAAAATGAGGTTGGGGGTTAGAAAGCAGGAACCAGGTATTGTAAGAATTTTCAGTTTGCCCCAAATACAGTGGGAGCCTTTGGAGAGATTCAAGCAGAAGAACTTCATGATATAAATTACAAAATTTTTGTAAAAATTATAGTTTCAGTTTTAAAAGCCCACTGTCAAGTATCAATAATCGTGTGTCCAGTTTGAGGTTTCAGAAGTGATTATATCTGAATCTAGGATGATGGAAGTGGATGGATTTGTGATGTGTTTTGAGTCAGAAAGGAAAGGTTTTGCTGATGGATTCAACATAACGATTAAGGAAAAGGGTAAATTAGTTCTTCCCTTTAAGAAAGTTAGTGGATGATGGTGCCATTTGCTGATACAGGGCAGAATAGAAGAGGGAATCAAAGGTTCCATTTTGGGCATGTTACTTGGAGTTAACATTTAAGTTGGTAGTTGGCTATAAGAGTCTGTAGTGGTTACAGACTCTATAGACACTTACTAAATATGAAAATTTGGTGGACATTAGCCTATGTATGTTACATAAAGCCATGGGATTGGAGGATCACTAGGGAAAATGTATTCAGTTGGAACTCAGTGGAAGGAACCAAGACCAGATTGTGGTATAGAACAAGGAGCAGGCCACAGCAGGTGAGTGGAAGAGGAAGAGAAGAAACAAGGTGAAGGAAGGAAAGAGTAGTTTTAAGAAGAGTGTAGAGGAGAATTAGCAATGATTGGGGCAGCTGCCCTGTGGGGTTGGATCTAAGGCATACAAACGGGTAAAGATTTGGTTTTCTGTGTGGCATACTGTCTAAGCTCCTCCCTAGTGCTCTCAAGAGATATATAGAGAAAACATTCATGATTTTTGAGGTGTTTTGTATGAACTCACATCTACTTTCCTCATGAATGTGTGGCAAAGTAGAGACTGGTTACAAGGTTATAGCTCAGCGGCTCAAACGTTATTTCACTTAATTCACCAGATAGCCTTGTAAAAGAAGTACTACTAGCACTCCCATTTTATGCTTGACTGTAAGATAGCATCACTTTGGGATCTAAATTTATAATACCTAAAGGATTTTAAAAATTATTTTCTTTTACCTTAAGGCTGCCCAGGAACTAAAACTAAAATCACAGATTTAATTTTAAAAGATTTGTCCCATCTTTACTTACCCAGAGAAAACAAAAAGAAATGGAGGGGGGAGGCACCTGTTTTTTTCTTTGGATTCTTGGCTCAAAAAACGGAGACCCTCATAGACAATATATCCGATCAAACAACCTGAATAGCTCTCCAAGAGCAGAGGTCAAAGCTTTTATCTTTTTAGGTGGCCGTTCGAGGTTTTTATTTGCTAAAATGAGTGTAATATAATCCTTGATGCTGTCAGAGGGATCCTGGACTGAATAGCCAGGCAGTGTGTCATCTCTCTGCAGGGTTTCCATATCCCTGACCCAGTGTTCCAGATGTCTTACCTTGAGAGTTGGTTCTTACTTAGTATTTCAGATGTTTTTTTCCTTCTAGGCACTATTTTAGTTCACAATGTATGATCATCATATGAACCAATGACCTTGGCTGTTACCAACTTAGATCATTTATGAAGGTAAGCTTAATATATACTCTGATAATTACATATAATTTTCTACTTAAAATTTTATAGTAATCCAGATTCATAAGCAATATTTTATAGCACACTTGCACCAGAAATAGAATAGCTAAAGTGTTTAAGCAGCTATGTTTCACCTTCAAAGAGTTGAGACTTACCTCATAAACTTCTCTCTGCCACCTAAAGATCATGTAAGTTGCCTGAGGTCACAGCTAAGAAATAGCAGTTAGGACTAACATTCAGATTCTGATTCCAGAGTCTTTGCTTTCAAACTTCTTGGCATGCTAAGTGATCAATTCATGTTAGTCCCTTCCTAGTATGCAGTAAGAGAATAGCCTCCCCTTATCCACAGTTTTGCATTTTGAGGATTCAGTTACCCATGATCAACCCCAGCCTGAAAATATTGAAGGGAAAATTCCAGAAACAAAAAATTTATAAGTTTCAAATTGTGTGCCATTCTGAGTGGCATGCTGAAATCTCATGCTCTTGCTATCTCTCACCTACTAGGAAACTGATGGACGGGTGACCACATTCACAGAGTTTTTATTATAGCGTATTGTTATAATTATTATATTTTATTGTTAGTTACTGTTATTAATCTCACTGTGCCTAATTTATAAATTAAATGTCATAGGCATGTATGTATAGGAAAACACATAACACAATATGCATAGGTCATAGAGTTTAGTACTATCCATAGTTTCAGGCATCCATTGGGAATCAAGGGGGAATTACTATATTTGTGAATGAAATAAATGAATAATTAGAGATTCTGAATTGTAGTTATATGTCTGTAATATACTGATCTTTGAGAAAAAAGTATATGAATATTATTGGTTTTATCACCTATACCATGAAAATAAATATTCTCTATTTGCCAGAATATGCCATCAATAAACAAATTTTTGAAAAAAAAACTTATGTAACTCTAGAGAAATTTTTGAGTATTAAATCACATTACATTAACTTAAACGCATGTTACTTTTGTGCAAAGCTTATTGTCAGGAGAAGCAGAAAAATCATTAGGACTTTGACAATCACATAGTCTAGCAACCACTCCCCACTAACACACCCACAAACTGTTTGTCAGATAATTACACTGAAAGTGACTTACCCACAGTCAGTTAGTTAACTAGAGACGAAATTAGAACCAAAACTCAAATTTTCTAACTTGAGTTTTTGTACTCTTTCCATTATATGGCACTTTTCAATCATTACTATTGTCAATTCTACCTGCTATTTTGGATATTCGATATATTTGAAAACATAAATTAAGCATATGGACTATTTATTATTCATATTTCCCCACCACCACCAGCCTCATTAGACAAAAACCTTTTTCAATGCACTAACAAACCTTTTTTTTTTTTCAAGAATATATGCAAATTGGATGTCTCCGAGTTTTACTTTAGGGACTGTTAGGCTGATTCTACAAATATGCTAAACACAAAGAAAAAATTGATAAAGTAATTTTCACTGGCAATACAGAAAATCTCTCAATATTACTGTTTATTAAGCTGACAACCTAAGTCTAGCATTGTGCAAAGCACTACAATTCTCATAAACGTTTGGTGAGAGGGAATAGCATCAAAATTTGTCCTGACTTCTTGTGCTTCCTGAAACCCACAGGGTAATGTTCATTAGAAAGTTTCCTTTTGTCTTTTGATACTGAATAGTACATTTATATATTCTGTGTTTCTTATACTATTGCTATGATTATGACAGATTTCTGAATAATTTTCACTACTATTTCAACCTTGGGTGAACTGAGGAAATCATTTTATCATAGGCCAAGACACTCCTTCAATGTAAAGGTAAAAAGGAATTACTTTATGAAGTGACACCATAGAATGCAATAAAGCAATTTGTGATCAGTTTGAATGAGATGAGTAAGAAAGAAAACAAAATCTTTGGCACTGGGAGTGTCTGCCTCTTACTTTGATATCTTTTCTAATACTGCAGAAGCAAGTTGGGTCACTTCTCCTCCTCCCAGGCTGTTCACTTACCATCTGTCAGTGTTGAAAAAATACAAAGAATACTGTGCAATTATTTTCTTTATGAAAAATATGAATGCACACTTTCTTAGAGCTAAAACTTTCTTAGAACAGTATAATCAGCTGCAAACTCTGCTTCTAAAAAGTCAATGTAATACCTTCTGGATCTTTTATACTTGTTTCTTCCAACAGCACCTTATGAAGAACAAGACAACATGTATCCATATAGTTAGACACTTTTCAGGTGTTGAAAAAATGCAAGATGTCCAATATATTTTGTTAAATAAAAAAATAAGTCATAGAAGAAAAGGTTATGTTATTCAGTAAATATTTAGAATACCATTTCTATAAACACACACACACATAATAAATCATTTTGGGAACAGGAATGAATTTGTTTCACAACAGTGGAAGCAATGAAACATTCTTTATTTTTCTCTTCTGACTGGTAGAAAGTTCAGTCTCAGTAATATTTTGAGTTTTCCTCTTCTTTCCTAAGATTATTTGAGAGTTCTAGGGGTTTAAAAGTCATGAAACTTGGAAATAAATTCTGTCCCTGCATCTATAATGACTACGAAGGAGATGAGCCTTGCCCAAGCACAGGTATTTTGGAGAGTACGTAGCTTTGTTGTTCATAGAATTCTCTCCTTCCAAGTCCACTCAGCCACCAGGAAATTTATTAGGCTCCAAACTTCTGGGCCCTTACAACTTCTTCCCATTCCCTTCATGAGTCTCTCCTGTATGGCTTTTGCATGTCTTCAGGCACTGTGTGGCACTGGTCTAGCACTTTATCAGCTACTGAATCTAGCATCTTTTCCCTTTATGAGTTTCATTTAATCCAACCCCTTTCTTCAAAGGTCTGCCACTCATTTCTTACTCAATTCTATTGATTCTTTCTTTTTCCTTGGCTCCTAGAATACAATGAAATCTAAGCCCTTAAGACAACAATATCCTTTCTTTTTTTTTTTTTTTTTTTTTTTTTTTT